>NW_024583299.1:90903-114695 GCF_018398535.1 Haplochromis burtoni | reverse complement strand
GTTTGTGTCACACCCAAACAGCAAAATGATTCCAAACAGGAATCTTGTCAGAGACGCATCGATCGACCGAGGGACTCAGACTGACAGCACACACAGAGGGAAAAATTCAAATTCAAATTTCAAATTCAAATTTTATTTGTCACACACACACAACCATACACAGTATGACATGGGGGTGAAATGCTTGTAGCTGTACAATGCCCGACCATTAAATGACAGAAGAAAAGTTTTACAATATTTACAATTTACTACAAAAATTTACAAATTAACTTAGGAAATTACAGTAAAGAATGTGCAAATAGCAGAAGAGATTATAAAGATAAGGATTATAAATTATAGGAATTATAGGATTATAGGAAATGTGTGGTGGTGCGTGTGGTGACGTGTGTGAGAGTCCAGTCTTATAGTGACGTGTTTGGGAGAGTCCAGTCCTACACCTGGTTCAGGCCCCGAATAGCCTGGGGGAAGAAGCTCCTCCTCATTCTCTCTGTTTTGGCCTTAAGGGAGCGGAAGCGCTTCCCAGACCTCAACAGTGAGAAGAGTCCATTGTTGGGATGGGAGAGGTCCATCATAATCTTCCTAGCTTTGGACTTGCACCGCTTGGTGTAGATGGACAGCAGGTCAGGGAGCTCTGATTGAATGATGCGTTCTGCCGAGCGCACCACCCTTTGCAGATCTCGTCTGTCCTGCTTGGTGCTGTTCCCAAACCAGGTGCAGATGTTTGCCGTCAGGACGCTCTCGATGGTGCAGGAGTAGAAGTTCTTGAGCACCTTCAGTGGCAGATGGAAGTCTCTAAGTCTTCTGAGGAAGAAGAGACGCTGACGGGCTTTCTTAACCAGGGTGTTGATGTGGCAGGACCATGACAGGTCCTGAGTGATGTGGACACCCAGGTATCGGAAACTGTCCACTCTCTCCACTGGCGTGCCACTGATGATGAGGGGTTTGTAATTCCTCGCCTGCTTTGTAGTGAAGTCCACGATCAGCTCCTTAGTCTTGCTGATGTTTAGGAGGAGGTTATTCTCCTGGCACCAGGTCTCCAGGTTCCTAATCTCCTCCAGGTAGGCCGTCTCGATGTTGTCGGAGATCAGGCCCACAACAGCAGTGTCGTCAGCAAACTTGACAATGGAGGTGGTGTCGGATGTGGCTACACAGTCATAAGTGTACAGTGAGTACAGCAGGGGGCTTAAAACACAGCCCTGAGGCACTCCAGTGCTGAGTGAGATGGAGGGGGAGACTTGTTTTCCTACCCTCACTGATTGGGGTCTGTCTGTGAGGAAGTTGAGGATCCACTGACACAGTGATGAGCTGAGTCCTAGATCCGTCAACTTGGTGAAAAGCTTAGAGGGAATTATTGTGTTGAATGCTGAACTGTAGTCCACGAACAGCATCCTAACATAATTCCCTCTGCCAGTGTCCAGGTGACTCAGGGATGTGTGGAGCAGGTGAGATATGGCATCGTCTGTGGAACGATTAGTCCGGTAAGCAAACTGAAGTGAGTCGATGGTGGCAGGAAGTGAAGAAGTGATGTGATCTCTCATCAGTCTTTCAAAACACTTCATCACAATTGAAGTCAGTGCTACTGGACGGTAGTCATTGTGGCAAGCGGGCTGTTGTTTCTTTGGAACAATAATGGACTGTTTGAAGCACGTGGGAACCACAGCTTGGGCCAGGGAGAGGTTGAAGATCTCCGTGAACACCGGTGCTAGTTGATCAGCGCAGGCTCTAAGGACCCGGCCAGGGATTGCATCTGGTCCTGCTGCCTTCCTGGTGTTCACCCTCCTGAAGGTGTTCCTCACGGCATGCTCTGTGATGACGAATGCATTTTCTTCACTGGTGCACTCCGAGCGCGCGCAGCCGTTTGTTGTTTTAATTGCTGCGGCGTCGAAGCGAGCATAAAACGTGTTCAGCTCATCAGCCAGTGAAGCATCTGCATTCATCATTGAAGAAGCTGGTCGTTTATAGTCCGTTATAGTCCGCAGTCCTTTCCACATGCTAATGTTGCAACAGAATCCTTTGTAGGATACCTAGAGGGGGTAGTGCCAGTCAGATGTTTGCAGCTGTGGGTTGTTTGGACTTTTAAAGGACTTTTAAGAAAGTTAATATTCAATTTTAGAGAACGACTGGATGGCTGTACATCATTTGGGCACTCACAGATCCGACAGCCTCTCTGAGAGGAACTTGACCAGTGGCGGAGCGTGGGGGTGGCTTACTGGGCTTAAGCCCGGGTTGTTTTTTCAGAAGCCCGGGGTCTTTTGGAGTGTATTTTTTTCATAGTTAGATGCCTGGCTGACAACTGTATAAAACAAAAACTACACACAATATTCGAAGCACTGCGAGTGCGCTGTTGGAGAAGCGCAGCCAGGCAGACAGAGGAGAACTGAAGTTTGACCAGGTACCAAAGCAAATCATTCGTACTGTACAAATAATGTAAATATGACGGTGCATCACGAAAGATTGATATCAAACTGATCACTTGACCCATATTACGTTACTTGCTCTTCAAGTGAATCAACAAATGGCGAAATGAAAAGCCGAACAAATGCTGTTTCTTTAGAGAGTCTTAGCTTACATGTGTGTTTATTTCATATTTTCAGTTGTTTCCCTCCACGGCTAAATAAATCGGTTTCAGTAATGCACTGATATACAAGAATGGACATAAGGAGCTTCTTTCAAAGAAAAAACTCTGGTAGATGTTATTTTATATATTATGCTTTGTATGTTGTTCAGTATATTTCTATGCAAAACAAGAGGAACTTCAATACACAGCAGTATATTCACAGTTGAAACCAGATATTTACATACACTTTATGGAAAACACAAGAACATTTTTTACTGTACAACATAAGATAAGATAAGATAAGATAACCTTTATTAGTCCCACACGTGGGAAATTTGTTTTGTCACAGCAGGAAGTGGACAGTGCAAAAGTTATGAGGCAAAAATTAGAATACAATAAGAATAAATACAGTACACAACTGTACAGAATAGAATAAAATACTATATACAGTAGAATAAAATAAAATAAATATACAATAAGATAAAAATAGAAATACAAATACTATATACAACTGAGTAAAAATACAACGATGACAGAAAGGATTATTGCACTTAGTATTATTGCATATGTATGGATGTGTGTGCTTGATCAGTTAAAGTCTTTATTATGGAGTCTGACAGCAGTGGGGAGGAAAGACCTGCGAAATCTCTCCGTCCCACACCGTGGGTGCCGCAGTCTCCCACTGAAGGAGCTGCTCAGTGCTGTCACAGTCTGCTGCATGGGGTGGGAGATGTTGTCCATCAGGGATGACAGCTTAGCCGCCATTCTCCTGTCACTCACCACCTCCACTGGGTCCAGAGGGCATCCTAGAACAGAGCTGGCCCTTCGGATCACCCTGTTCAGTCTCTTCCTGTCCCCAGCAGAGATGCTGCCGCCCCAGCAGACCACACCATAAAAGATAGCAGAAGCCACCACAGAGTCATAGAAGGTCTTCAGGAGTGGGCCCTCCACTCCAAACGACCTGAGTCTCCGCAGCAGGTACAGCCTGCTCTGCCCTTTCCTGTAGAGGGCGTCTGAGTTATGAGTCCAGTCCAGTCTGTTGTTCAGATGAACACCAAGGTACCTGTAGCTGTCCACAGCCTCAATGTCCATACCTTGGATGTTCAGTGGTTGCAGTGGAGAATGCTTGTGCCTGCGGAAGTCTACCACCAGCTCCTTGGTTTTACTGGCGTTGATCTGGAGGTAGTTCAGCTGGCACCAGTCCACAAAGTCTTGGGTCAGACCTCTGTACTCCTTGTCGTCCCCATCAGTGATGAGGCCGACTATTGCAGAGTCATCAGAGAACTTCTGCAGGAAGCACTGGGTGGAATTGTGGGAGAAGTCTGCAGTGTAGATGGTGAAGAGGAACGGAGCCAGAACTGTTCCCTGTGGGACCCCGTACTGCAGCCCTGAGTCCTCACATACTGTGGTCGGTCGGTGAGGTAGTCCAGGATCCAGGTAGTGAGGTGATGGTCCACTCCAGAGTTCTCCAGCTTGTCCTTCAGAACCGAGGGAAGAATGGTGTTGAAGGCACTGGAGAAATCAAAGAACATGATTCTCACAGTGCTCCCAGCGGTCTCCAGGTGAGCGAGGGAACGATGTAGGAGGTGAATGACGGCATCATCCGCTCCAATGCCAGGCTGGTAGGCAAACTGAAGTGGGTCCAGTGATGAGCTTATTAGGCGCCGAAGCTGAGCCAGGACCAACCGCTCCAGGGTCTTCATCAGGTGGGATGTCAGAGCCACCGGCCTGTAGCTGTTGAGGTCCTTGGGGCGTGAAGTCTTTGGCACTGGTACAACACAGGAGGTTTTCCAGAGCTGTGGGACTCTTCCCAACCTCAGGCTCAGGTTGAAGAGGTGCTCCATCACCCCACACAGTTGGTCCGCGCAGGACCTGACGACCCTCGAGCTGATGCCATCTGGACCCGCTGCCTTCTTGGCTTTAATCCTCCTCAGTTCCCTCCTAACCTGGGTGGTTGAGAGAGACAGGCTGGAGCCTTGTGTTGAGTGTGTATTGGATGCTGCAGTTGGGGGTGGGGGGGAGTGAGCAGGGTGAATAGAGGAGGTGTGAAGTGTCTGAGGTGGAACAGCAGCAGTGGGGGTGGGTGAGTCTGCAGCCGATGTTGCAGACTGCCTCATGGCTGAATCAAATCTGTTGAAGAAATGATTCAGTTCATTTGCCCACCTCACATCCCTCCCAGGCAGAGAGTTCTGCTGTTTGTGGCCCGAGATGGTTCTGAGGCCTCTCCAGACTTCACCAACGTTGTTTTGTTGAAGCTGGTTCTCCATCTTCTGCCTGTAGCTCTCCTTCCCATTCCTTATCAGTCCCCTCAGTTCTCTCTGCACCCTTTTCAACTCCTCTTTGTCTTTGGATTTGAAGGCCCTCCTCTTCTGCTTGAGGACGGCTTTCATTTCTGGGGTAATCCAAGGTTTGTTGTTGGAGAAACACCGTACAGTCCTGGTAGGTACAGTGTTATCCACACAGAAGTTTATATAGTCAGTAATGCATGTAGTAAGCCTTCCAGCACCCGTTTCCTTTCTGACCTGAGCATGGAGGAAACACGAGCTCCTCCAGATAAAAGGTCATCAATCAGAAACTTGATCACCTGCTGAAGTCTGATGTGTTGCTGACATATGAGTTTAACTGGAGTGAGGCGTTCGCAGGTGAGCAGTGATTGATTGACCAGTGCTTCTTTAGGAACATACATCCCAGCCCCTGCAGGAGACTCTGACAGCACTGAGCAGCTCCTACAGTGGCGAGCTGCAGGGCTTTCCTCCCCACTGCTGTCAGACTCCACAACAAAGACTTCGCAGCTGACCAAACACACACATCCACACACGTGCAGTAATGCGACAACGTTGTATTTTACTCAGTTGTACACAGTATTTTTATTCTATTCTATTGTGTACAGTATCTTATTCTTATCATCTTATCCTATTCTAGTGTTTTTCTTTGTTTTGCTCTGTAACTTTGCACTGTCCTCTTTCTGCTGTAACAAAACTAATTTCCCACGTGTGCGACTAATAAAGCTTATCTTATACCTGTGGGTCCTCCAGTCACATGTTCAAGGTGAGCACAGGTGAATGAGTGAGTGAAGATCGGATCAAAGCACATCAGAGCGGACCTGATGAGCCTGTGTTGCTTTAAAGCTCAGAAATTTGCTGCACATGTCCAATAAAAATGTTTTCATGGCGCAGGTGGAGGCGGCCAGGTTACAGCCCCTCAGATGAGACCAGCAGGAAAATAACCAAGTACATTTACTGAAGTACTTCCCTCAAATTTAACATACCTGTAATTTCTGCGTGATGCTGCTTCCTGTTTCTACTGTATTTCTGATGCAGATATTGTGGTTTATACTCTGAACTACTTGGAGTACAGATAATCACCAAGTATAAGTTATGAACAGCTGCTGGATGTAAGAAATGTACACATCAATAATTATGATGCATTAGTAACATGTATATGTTTGTAATGTGGAGCATGTTTGTTTCACGTCTGTGCTGTTATAAGTTTTACTTCAGTAAAAGTCTAAAAACTTTCTTCCCACACAGACTGTGTTTAATCTGCAGCCCCACGTGTCTCATGATCAGGCTGCACATCTTATTTCTGATTGGTGTAACAGGTATGTGTCACATCTGATGGTTTTCAGGTGTGTCCTGGTGTGTCTCACACACGTCACCACACGCACCACCACACATTTCCTATAATCCTATAATTCCTATAATTTATAATCCTTATCTTTATAATCTCTTCTGCTATTTGCACATTCTTTACTGTAATTTCTTAAGTTAATTTGTAAATTTTTGTAGTAAATTGTAAATATTGTAAAACTTTCCTTCTGTCATTTAATGGTCGGGCATTGTACAGCTACAAGCATTTCACCCCCATGTCATACTGTGTATGGTTGTGTGTGTGTGACAAATAAAATTTGAATTTGAATTTGAATTTGGGTTAGCTCAGTAGGTAGAATGTTGGCCCCGTGATCGGAAGGTTGGGGGTTCAAATCCACTGAGGTACCCCTGAGCAGGGTACCTTCCCTACTCACTGCTTCACACAGTGAATGGGTATTATATATATTACACGGAGAGAGGGGAAATTCCTCTCTCTCTCTGGCATGCAGAAGCAACACATAGCTTCTACATGCCACATTGTGTGCAGGATGACCACAAAGGGGCACTATATAGCGGTGTGCCATAGGCTTTATACAAAGCCACTTTGACTAGAAGTGAACAAAAGCTAAATTTGCGTGCAGTAGTATTGCTGTGGTTGTATGCGAAAAAATCAAGATCCTTCGATCGCTTCACTTCTTGGCTTAATCAGTTAAAACTTCTCCCTCAAGTGTAAGTGTATTATAGGTTCCATATAATGTTGTTTGCTTGTAGTTTACAATTTCTGTAAGTACAACACCTTTAATGTAATACTGTTTAATTCTACTTTGTATTGTACTAATCTTTAAATAAAGGTTGGGGGGGGAGTACTGCATAACTCTGTGTGGAAAATAAATCTCATTATGTAAACAGATCTGTTGTAAATAATCATCCTTATAATCACGGGTGTAACTGTGCCGAATACTCATGCTGATCTCAAACGGACTGGAGGACGGAATTCCTCCTTCTATGTGACTCGGATGTCAACAGAATTCCCATTCAGTTATCTAACTTCCACGCACAGGATTTCCGTGTTTTTGACACGGGTATGGTACACAGGGTATCGGAGCAGGTGAGTGACGTCATCACCCGGAGCTGCAGACACCAGCAGACCGGAGGTTGGGCTCTGTGATTGGAGACGGCCCAGCTGTGGCGGCAGCTCTCACCTGTTGAGCGATGACATCACCACCCCTCTACCTTAGGCTTGTTGTTTATTCACAATAAAACTGAAGGTGAAGCTGTGACAGATTCAAATCCATCAATAAACAGGAAGCAGTAAGGCAGCTGACGTCACGCTATAAATATCTCCTTGCTCGTGCAGGTGAAAGACGCCAGAGCGTGAAGTTTTCCGCTTTTATTGTGAAAGTCAGCACCGGAAGCTGTAATAGGTGATCGACTCAATTTTATTGGCTTCGTTTGTATAGTGAAAATCTGCCGATCGATCATTGATAATTAATCAGTAAGTAGAATCAATGATCAGAGGAGTGTCCGTTTCCATGACGACGCCAATCACAGAAGGTTAAAACGAGGCTTGGCGAGAAGTGACGTCACAGTCGTGAAGCTCGTGTATTTTGGGTGAGGATTCGCTCCAAGCAGGATTCGAAGTCTCTCTTTGACGTCACAGAGAACCCCAGCCTTTAGTTTGAATAGAGTCTGTGTATTACTGTCTTTACTGCTTCAGTAGAAATTCACGCTGACCTCATGAACGTTTCCTGTCAAAGGCTGTTGTTTTGTCATTAGCCTTGTTGCCATGGTGACAGCTGCTTCCGGTCCCGGTGACGCGCTCGGAGTGAGTCCTCTGTCCTCTGCGAGCTCTCTGGGTGTCATAGTAACGGTCACCTGCAGAAGCACACCGGGACTGGCGGAGCTCGCGGACCGACGGACAGACCCGCTGCCACACGCGCTCCAGCTGATCTAATCCATCGATGCCGGATCGATCGGCTCTGATGTCCGCCGCTCTGGATCGGAACCCGCGCGTGGCCTGCGGCGAGATCGGCAAATAATGACATCAGCGCGTGACAGCCCCGAACCTCCCAGCGTGAGCTGATCGATCATCTATCAGGTTAATTGGTTACCTCATCGATACCGATCAGCTGATCGGTCACTGCCTCGTGTGGAAATTTAACTTCAGAATCCTGCTTTAGTCGAGTAAAAGTACTCAGTTATTTTCAGCTCTCGTTTAGGAGCTTTATCAGGGAGTCATCGAGGAGTCACGTGATCTAAGCTGTCACCTGACACCTGTCCGGTCTCCTCTTTGAGCTCAAAGATTCGTGAGTGCCAGTCAGGTGGATTCACCTGAGCTGGTCCTGCTCGGCCTCAGCGCAGCGCTCCATGATGAGCGATACCACCAAGTTACCGAGCAGATCCCGACATGTTTGGGACATAAAAAGTTTCCAATTTTACATTCAAAATAAATACAAGAATCAGACTTCCTGCTCTTATCGTTTAATTATGAAGAATGATAAGAAGTTAAAAACCCTGAAAAGTCGATATGACATTATAAAATATTCATCTAACAATGAAAAACAAAAGTGACTGAAAATACAGCTGACAAACAGTTTAGAGTTAATATCTGTCTCATGAATGAAATATTTTGTGTTTTAACGATTAGCCTGTATAATCCACTTTCAGTGCTCTACAAATAGTTTTCAGATGCGGTGGATTCCCGTCATTGAAGCGCAGACAGAAAACCCCAAACCCAGGCGTACGTCAGCTCCAGAGTTTCTCCCTCTGTACCTGGATAACTCCAACCTAGAAGCACCTGTCTCTCTCCTTTTCAGTTCACCGCATCATAAACTCATCATCATTCTGTGTTATAATTTACTTTTCTTTGTGTCTGACAAGGTTTGTGATCCTGCCACGTGTGTCACAAACCTCATCTTGCTTGTTTGTAGCTCCACAAAAGTGACTCTGCTTACGATTATCAACTGAGCGAGCACACGTGAGCCGTGACGCAGTTCACATAACGCTATGAAAGGCAGAAGAGGAAGTAGTTCTTACCAATCATTTAGACGATCCCAATAATGTTGTTGCTTTTTACTGTGTTCCTGTTAATGATAAACTCTAATTCTTTTTCAAAATTACTAAATAATAATAATAATAATGGATTGGATTTATATAGCGCTTTTCAGGGCCCTCAAAGCGCTTTACAATTCCACTATTCATTCACTCTCACATTCACACACTGGTGGAGGCTACAGTTGTAGCCACAGCTGCCCTGGGACAGCCTGACTAAAATATCAATATTTTAATAGTATAATCGATTCTAGAGCATAAATGTCTGTTATCAGAAGAATCAGTACATCAGTGTCAATCCGCACACCACTACTGTCGACCATAATATCCTATTAGAGCGATTAGAACATGCTGTAGGTATTACAGGTACTGCGCTGCAGTGGTTTGTATCATATCTATCTAATAGACTCCAGTTTGTGCATGTAAATGGAGAGTCCTCTTCACACACTGAGGTTAATTATGGAGTTCCACAGGGTTCAGTGCTAGGACCAATTCTGTTTACATTATACATGCTTCCCTTAGGCAGCATCATTAGAAGACACAGCATACATTTACACTGCTATGCTGATGACACCCAGCTCTATCTGTCCATGAAGCCAGATAACACACACCAATGAGTTAAACTGCAGGAATGTCTTAAAGACATAAAGACCTGGATGGCCGCTAACTTTCTGCTTCTTAATTCAGATCAAACTGAGGTTATTGTACTCGGCCCTGAAAACCTTAGAAATATGGTATCTAAGCAGATTCTTACTCTGGATGGCATTACCTTGGCCTCCAGTAACACTGTGAGGAACCTTGGAGTCATGTTTGACCAGGACATGTCCTTCAACGCACATATTAAACAAATATGTAAGACTGCTTTCTTCCATTTGTGCAACATCTCTAAAGTTAGAAATATCCTGTCTCAGAGTGACGCTGAAAAACTAGTTGTAGTCAAATAATTCAAGTCAGATCTGTGTTTTTTTGTCACCCGATCAGGTGTAATGGTGGCTCCCAGTCCCGTTCAGAAAACTTGGGTTAACTCTGATCCAAAAACTAGCCAATAGCAGACTTTGGTGCAGTACCCATGTTTCACCAGGTGAGAAAACACTTTTGTTTCAATGTTCGTTTTCCTGTGTAGGTGTCCCAGTGCTCCCAGTGGCGTCCGCAATGCTGCCTGCCTCTATCCAGATCACAGGCGAGATGCTGTCGGCGGCTGAAGTTCAGGACATCTGTGAGAGTCTGAAGGAGGATGGCGTGCGCCTGCTGTCTGTGCGTGGCTGCCAGCTCTCAGATCGCGACTTTGGGCGTGTCTGCCGCAGCGTTGCTGAGTCGCGCTCGCTTGCTCAGCTGAACCTTAACCTGGGCGTTGTCTCCAGTATTGGCCGGACGCGGCACCTGGCTGACGCCCTGAAGACTAACCGCTCCCTGCAGACCCTGTTGTGAGTAGAACTTAAAGCTGATTGGCCACTAATCTAACTGTGAATGGTTTGTGAGTCTCTAACTCCACCCCTCTAGCCTTCATGGCAGCCCACTGTTGGACGCCGGCTTAGTGACCCTGAACCCCGCCCTGTCCACCCACCCTTCACTGGTGTGCCTGGATCTTGGTGACTGCATGCTGGGAGACGAGGCACTGGGTCTGATCTGCGGGATGCTGCCGCCAGACGGCGCAAAGTCAGGTAACACCTTCTGCCCTCCCACCACAGGTGAGCCAGGTCTCTCAGGTGTGACCCCGAACCTGGTCCGACTCTCACAGACAGAAGCTCATTAAAAAAACTCCTGATTTGAGGAAGCCTGAAATAGCAAGGGTGCCTGAGGGTTATCCCCCTCAGGCACCCTTGCTATTTCAGGCTCACATGACCTGAATTTGCGGGCGGCGCGGTGGCACGGTGGTTAGCACTGTTGCCTCACAGCAAGAAGGTCCTGAGTTCATTCCACCTTTCTGTGTGGAGTTTGCATGTTCTCCCCCGGTACTCCAGCTTCCTCCCACAGTCCAAAGTCATGCAATTAGTGGGGTTAGGTTAACTGGAAACACTGAATTGCCCGTAGGTGTGAATGTGCGAGTGAATGTGAGTGTGAATGGTTGTCTGTCCCTGTGTGTTGGCCCTGCAACAGACTGGCGACCTGTCCAGGGTGTACCCTGCCTCTCACCCTATGACAGCTGGGATAGGCTCCAGCGTCCCCCGCGACCCTGAAAAGGACAAGCGGAAGCAAATAGATGGATGGATGACCTGAATGGCTCTGCTCAGACCACCACGCAGCAAAGCATTCTGGGAGTTGTAACTCTTCACTGTGTGTGTGTGTGGTAGGGCTCAGGGAGCTCACTCTCAGTGCTAACCCAGGAATCAGCTCCAAAGGCTGGGCTCGACTCTCCATTGCTGTGGCGCACAGCTCGCAGCTCCGCGTGCTCAACCTGGACTACAACCCACTCGGTAACACATGTGTCATGATAACATGATGTCATAACAGCGTGATGTCATTATTGTTTGACGCTCTCGCTCTGTTTCCAGGTGATCAGATTGCAGGGATGCTGGCAGTTGCCGTGGCATCCAGCAGGACTCTGGAGGTTCTGGACCTGGAGGGAACCGGACTGACCAACCAGTCAGGACAGGTCGACCAATCACAGTGCTTCATTCTCTTCTTTTTCTCCAGTTCTCATCAGCAGAGAGCAGCTCTTTAAATACAACTAGAATGCAGTTGTAAGAGAAGAGATGAGCGTCTGCTGGAAATCATTCAGTCTGGTTTTATTCACACCGTCAGGGTTTCTCCTCCGCTCTGAGAACAAAGCCACCATCCTGCAGTGATGTTTAGTCTGACCTGGTGGTGGCGCTGTGTCCCTGCAAAAAACTGTTCCCAGACCCTGAGTTTGGACTCAGTTTTCAGTTCACTTGTTTGTCCACCAGGGGGAAGTGATATGGCAGCATTGTGGCCTTGTTAGGGCTGTGTTTCCTGTTTCAACTACTTTCACAATAAATGCCTGAGTGTGTGGCCTGTGAAACTGCTGGATAAACAGAGACAATAACATAAATAAAAACACAGTGAACATCTAGAAGCTCTGAAGTGGTTGGAGGTGGAGGTAGATCACCTGTTCTTTCTTGAGCTTCAAAATGCTCTGAATGTTTTTGTTTGTTTGTTTTTGTCAAGGTCAGGGAGTAAAATCCAGGAGAATGTAATTAATACTCAGTCCTCGCTAAACTGCATTTCTCACTGATGTATGTAAACTGGCTGTGTGGTCCAACAACAACTCAGCCACACATGTGGATAAGAGGCATGCACATGCGATTGGTGCATCCCAGTACTGTAAACATAAAGGAGCACACCTGACTGTAAAGATGGTTTTAAACTGAAAAGCTGCAGTCACGACCGAGTGGGGTCAGGTTCACTGTCCTCCCTGTCACGTTAAACATTTTGTACAGTTTTATTTTGAAGCCATGCTGCACTTCCTAAGAGATTTATAATGTGGTGGTCTCACCTGTGTGCAGGTATTCCTGGACATGGTGGAGAACTACCCGACCAGCCTGCGGGTCCTGGTTCTGGCTGAGAACGACATTAGTCCGGAGCTCCAGCAGCAGATCTGTGACCTGCTGTCTGAGGGGGAGGATGACGATGACAGAGAGGCCTTGCCTCTGGTGCCAGATCCTGCCTCCATCACTGCTTTCAAGCAAATCAGAGACAAGTATCACCCAATCAGAGACAAGTACCAGCTTCCCGCCTGGCTACCCCACAGCAGTAAGGGCTGAATATTCACCTTGTCCTCAGTTACAGAGTGTCCCTGCTCAGACTGTCTCTCCCTCAAACTGCACAAAACCAATACAGACCCAGCAAACTGGGATTGTTTGCCAGGTTATTTTACTGGCAAGAGCAATATTGCCCCCTTCCCCTACTATAGACTTCTCTTTTCCACTTTAATCTATTATATATCCTTTTCTATCCCACTTTGCCTTGTATAGATCTGATTCTGTCCCACTTTACCCACTAGAAACCCAGTTCTGTTCCACTTTCCCCAAAAAACACCTGATTCTCTGTTACTGTAATCTGTACAGAACCAGTAATTGGAAACTTTAATCTCTATAAACACGGTTCTTTCCTACTTTACGAAATGTAAATCTGGTTCTGTCGCAGTTTATCCACTATAGTCAAAGGTTTACTTTACTCAGTACAGAGCCAATTCTCCCACTTTAGCTTATACAGACATGACTATGTGCTACTCAACACACTATAGACCTGGTTCTTTCATTATTTACCAAAAATAAACCTGGTTCTGTCCCACTTTACTCAATTTGAACCTGTTTTTTCCACTTTGTAGATCTGTTTTGTCTCACTTTACCTTGTATGGACCTGGTTCTAGTTCATTCAGTGTAGACTTGGCTCTTTTGTACTTTACTCAATAATTTACTTTACCAAGACCATTTTCTTCCTACATGACCCAATATAGAACTAGTTTTGTGTCACTTTACACTGTTTGTGTGTTTTTTCATTTTAAAAATATAAACCTGATTCTGTCCCATTGAGTATAGACTTGATTCTGTTGAAAATTCATCTCTATAGACCTGGTTTTGCCCACTTTATCCAGTTTAGATTTGGTTGTGTCCCACAATACCCTCTACAGACTTGGTTCTATCCAACATTACCCACTATCAACCAGTGTCCCAATTAGCCAGGTATAGATCTGGTTTTGTCCCACTATACTGAGTATAGACCTGGTGCCGTCCTTTGTGTGGTGTTTAGGTGTCCTTGGTGACAGTAGGAGGTTTGTATTTTGTATAACTGTGGACAAAGTGTTAATCTGGGTAACCTGCTACATATCTAGTCCCACTTGGTTTTACAATAATGGATATTTAATCAATATTAATTAATATCCCTTTTAAGATTTTCTGTTCTTTTGTGGTTCCTCTGTGATCCATAACAGCAGTGTGAGCTTGTCCTGATCTCAGGTCAGGTCAAGACCAGATAAATTATTCTTAAAAGCTGCAGTAACTACTGAGCAACAAATTTAAAAAGACAGTGCAGACTCTTTGCTTTTTATTTCATACAGTGTCATTAAGTTTGAAAACCACTGCATACCAGCGATGAAGTTGAATTTAAGACTGAGTGTGATTTCAGCTTCTCAGCAAGTTCAGCAGCTTCATTTTATTTGAATGTGCCACAAATTTGGCAAACGGAGAGAAAATCTGCACACAAACCTAATCTAACAGCCTCTGTACACCAGGGGTGTCCAACTCCAGGCCTCGAGGGCCAGTGTCCTGCAGGTTTTAGACGTGTCAGCCTATTTAAATGGCAAAATGACCTCCTCAACATGTCTTGTAGTTCTCCAGAGGCCTGGTAATGAAGTCATCAGGGTGACGTCTAAATCCTGCAGGACACTGGCCCTCGAAGCCTGGAATTGGACACCCCCGCTCTACACTGTGTCGTTAGATGAACGAGGTGTTTTTGTCTTTTTCTCTCAAATGTTGAGACAAACTGATTGATCTTACTGCCGCTGTGACCGAGGCTTCAAATGATTGATCGTACATATTTAAACCTTTTCTACATCAGATTTTAGGTTGGTTTTCTTAAAGGAACAGTTCATTGTTGCCCTGTAGCTCAGTTCAGTATAAACAGAGGAATTAATGGACTTCCACCAAATTGTGCTTATTCCTGGAGTCTTTGAACCGACTTTTATTGATCCAGTGGAAGTAAATCAATCTAAACGTGTGATCTGGAAAGGGCACGGAGGCCGTGGTGTGAGCTGCTGGTCCTGGTTAGAGAAACCGTGCTGAACTATGGCGTGAAGTTCTCAATGTCTTATTCTTTGACCCCACAGACTCCAGCACCCAGGCGGTTTTACTGACGTCAGGTCTAGGTGAGAGCTTATTGGCTGAGACTGAGATGTGACCCCTCCCACAAACATACCCATTTCCAGTCATGCTGCCGTCACTTTTTTCGGTTTGAATGGTTTTTTTTTCTTCTGCACTGCACTTCTGTGGTTGTCAGATCACCTGATGGCTTGCACCCAATCACACGCCCCGCATGGTTCGATGTAGCACCTGAACACAGACGAGCAGAGAACTCAAACACGTCACGTGACCTCCACACAGGTGTTTGTTCTGCTTCTAATGAATGTACCTTTGGCTCTGTTGATTGGTTCTGATGTCACAATAATAAAACTGTTTACAGCTTCTTAAAAACAAAGACTCTGATTGGTCATTTGCTGCCAGCACACACTTAAACACAGTGAACAAGTTTGTCTGAAACTTGCTCCCATGTTTGGCGTTTAAAGGTGGCCCTTAAACCGATCTCCGTTTAGCGAGCGGGCCAGTGGGACGAGCGGTTTCATCCGTAAAACAGAAAGTGAGTCGGTCTTTCGTCAGCCCAGTGACGCTTCCTGTTGATGCTGTGAGGAAACTCGCTGAACAAATCCGGCACTGAAATCAACCTCGTGGTCCCGCCTCCACGCTCTTCACATCCCTTTGCCTCATCCCCGGAGTTCAACGCACACGGCAAAAAAGCTACAGTCCCGTTACCAGTCTTGACAAACAGAGCTACTGCTTTAAAGTTTTGGATCATTTAAATTAAAATTTTCAAATATCAGTAAACACACAAAGTGAATCTGTGCCAGAAAGCGCAAAACTTCACTGTTTGATGAATTCAATTTCACAGGTGACGAAAGATGGAAGGAGGAAGAGCGTTTTCAAAAGTCATAGACACGAACTGATGAAACCTTGCAGTTAGTTTCAAATATTTTAATCAGATGCAGTCACATGATTATTTAATAAATGTGACAACAACTGTAATGTGTGAGAGTATGGTGTGGTTCTGCAGGAGGTCTTGTTGAGTCTTTATCTTTGTCTGAGTGTTGGTAAGTTTCCTGGCTGGTCTCAGTTTTATCAGTCGAAGGATAAAGATGCTCAAACACTTTGTGAAGGTTCGCTCAGACCTGCAGACGCCATAGAGCAGCAACAGGACGTGACGACTGTCATTACGGAGGTTAGGGCCGCACAGTGGCGAGGTGGTTAGCACTGTTGCCTCACAGCAAGAAGACCTCGACTCCACCATCTCTGTTTTCTGTGTGGAGTAGGTGGGTGCTTCTCCTCCCAAACACATGCAACCAGTGGGCTTATTTTAACCATGATTCTAAATTGGACATAAATGTGAATGGTTGTCTGTCTCTCTGTGTTAACCCGTACCCGCCTCCCGCCCTTCGATACCTTTGCTACCTGCAATAGGCTCCACCCATGTGGAGCCTATTGCAGGTAGCGAAGGGCTGTGGACAGTAATGGATGGATGTAAGAGTTTTTCCTTTTTTCTAATGGTAATGGTTTTTACCACCCCTGGTTTTTAATTTTACTTCACTGTAATGACCTTCCTGTGTTACCATGGCAACATGACTGCCTAAGAAAAGCCTGAAAAGACAGCATTAAACCTGAAGACACGTCAGTGGCTACAGATCCAGGCCGCTGACTCCTACCTGCAGGTCAACGGTTCAGTCCGGCACGTGATCCAGACTGACTCGGGGATCTTGGATCAGGACTCCTGCAGGCTCAGACGCCTCCTGGTGGAGAGTCAGACTGCTGCATCAAGTGTTCAGACATGAAAGAACCCAGGAGGCGAGCGGTAAAGTTCAGAAACAGCTTTAATGTCTGTGTGGGGATCTGTTCAGTGACATCAGAAGTTTCCATCTGCGTTTTTGTCCCTGTAACGTGATGAGGTCTGACAGCTGTGTGTGTGTGGGCGGAGCACACGTGCATGTACACCATACAATAAATAAACATGTTATATACAAATACAGTCGTAACATATTCACACTTCACTTTGATGTGAGTAGATTTCATCTCAAAGATCAGACTGTGGTCACGTCCCATCAGGCTTCACTCAGTAACCCACGACGACGCCAAACTTTCATTTAGCAGTTCATGTTGGGCAGAAAGCTGCAGCTTTCTAAAAGCTGGCCAATCAAAGAAAGCTAAAACAGGAGGATTATTCTGAACTGTGAATCATGCAAAGCTGCTCAGTCTGAGAATAAAGAGGCGGAGCCAAGCAGCACAGATCTCCACCTGAAAACTTCTGGAAGCCTCAGTCAGAACTCCATCTGATTTTCATCCACATTTAAATTCTGGACTTTTGTCTTGTGTCGCTCGGCGTGGCCGAGTGTGGGCTGATGATGTCAGTCGGATTCTTTTAAAGGTCAATCTACTCACAGTTAGCACGATTTTATTTTCCAAGTGATTATAAGAAATGAGTTGATAAATTATTGATTTATAAAATAAAGCTTCAGTTTCAATTGACCTTTTCAAAATAAAAGCCTCCACATGCCCCTGGGACAAGCCCCTCTGAGCTGACTGCAGAGGTGCACCCTGGGTAATATAGGTGGGGTTTAAACTGTCCATTCAGTCGTCCTGTGACAACATGGATGATGTCATAGTTCAGGCGCTCGCTGGGAGCTGAACCTGAGGCAGGTGGAGCTGTGTCCCGGTCCCCTCCGGTCAGTCTAAATGACCTCCGTGTTGAGTTTCTTCTTTTCTGGTTCTGCTGCGCTCAGAAACCTGATTTGTCCCTCCTCCTCGTCCGGCCATGCTCGCTGGCGGCTTTTCTGTCCTCTCTGTGAAGACGATGATGTCACAGAGGACCAGCAGGAGGTGTGTCCACAGTTCCTGCAGTGACCCTGCAGAACAAGGGCGGTGGTCAGCACCACCATGGTGAGCGTCACCCCTGCCAGCACCAGCACGATGATGAGCTGCACCTCTGACAGACCGGCGCCACTGCGCTCGCTCACAGTCACTTTCAGCAGTCTGTCACCGTGACGGCTGCTGTTCCTACCATCGCCACTGCTAGTTGTGATTCTCTGGCTCCTCCCTCTACGTCCTCCTCCCTCCCACCCAACCGTTGTCCAGCCGGGTTTGCCGGCGTCACTGCTAGTTGGTGTCTCACAGATGTCTCCAGTGAAGCCAGGCCGGCAGACGCAGTGGAAGCCGCCGGCGCGGTCGAGGCAGCGGCCCCCGTTCAGGCACGGCTGACTGGCGCAGTCGTCCAGGTTGACGGTGCAGAAGCGCCCGCTGAATCCCACAGGGCAGACGCACAAGAAGCGGTTGAACCCATCAACACAGGTGGCGCCATTGGCACATGGCTTCATCAGACAGTCATCAACGTCAGTCTCACAGCGTGGCCCCGTGAAGCCGGCCAGGCAGCGACACGTCAGCTCTGGTGCGAAACCGTCAGCGTCCTCACAGAGACCGCCATTTTTACACGGAGACCTGCAGGTAGAGAAGAGGAAGATAAGAAAACCAGCAGACTGCAGCAAACATCAATGCCTGGTTCATAAACAGGAAGTACCAGAACCTGCAGTTCCTCTACTGTCCAGCAGAGGCAGCAGTGAGTCAGACTCCCATGTTAAAACTTTACAGCAGAAATTAACGTGTTTACAGCCTGATACACAAACTGTTCTGGGCTCTGTAGATAACATCCCCTCCATAACACCTGTATTAAACTTTTGTTACAGAATAAAGAGAGGAGGAAGTAGACGAGAGCAGAAGAAGAGTGTCAGGATATGCAGATGACACAGTTTTATATACGGGAGAAGACTCTGACAGTTTATCTGGATTGCATGTCAGCGGTCAGAGACAAATGTAACACCCACATTGTTTTGAGGCTTAAAGTTTGGATCATTAGGGGTGTGGCCTAGTTGATAGACAGGTGGACGGTGACACAGGCAGCTGTCCCTAAACTGGACCTCATGACCGTGTACTGTTGGAGCACTTTTAATGACATCATCAGGCCAATCATATGGCTGCTGTGAGGTTAGTGTACTAACAGAGCATCCAGAAGGCGGAGCTCCAATTTCAGGATTTTATTTGGATGGAGCACTGATTAGCAGAAATCTGTGTCCATGTGATGCTCCGCCCTCTCATCCAAAGTGCTAACTGAAACGCTCAAATCAATGATGTCACAGTGGCCACGCCCATCTGTTCTACAGTTTACGGTCTGCAGGTCAACAACAGTGTGTGGGCCTGAAGCTACTTCCCTCACAGACGTGCTCTTCTCCTTTACTGTAGTAAAATCTGTCAAATGTACTGAAGTCGTTTATTTTTACTGCTGCTGAAAAGTCATGTGACAATTACTAAGCTCATTAATCAGCATAATTATTCTGCTAATTATTAAAAATAAATTCAGCTGAAAACATTCCAGGAAAAACAGGAAACACTTTGTTGTTTGATCGGTAACGTCTGAGTGTGTTAGTGTGTGTCCTCTGAACCATAAGAGGAGCTCACACCTCCTCTGGTGACACGGGCCGGTCCTCTGCTGGCAGCTGTTGCCGTGGAAACCTTGAGGGCACAGACAGGTGAAGTCGCCGCTGTCCTGAATCACACAGGTGGCTCCGTTCTGACACGGCTGCTGCTGCGAGCACACGTTCAGGTCTGACAGACAGCAGGAGACAGGTGAACTCAGACGCACTGACGGAAAGATGGCAAAAGAAAGATGGCAGACGTTAATGCACAGGTGACCTCTGACCTTTGTCGCAGAAGCGCCCTCCCCAGCCTGGCTCACAGGTGCACTGCCAGGGCTGCTCGCAGGAACCGTGCACGCAGCCGGGCATCGGCATGCAGCGGTCGCACAGTTCGCCGTCCCAGCCAGGGTCACACCTGGAAATGGGAAGGAAGCAAGGAGACATTAGGTGGAAAGTTAGTAAAATAGATCTGTGACAGAAACACAGATCAGGTGAGTTACACCTGTTTAAAGTCCTCCTGAACAAGCCACGAGCTGACAGGCAGCCGGGACATTGATCGGGCAGTGATGGACGATTGATTGATCGATCAATTGATTGATGGAGTGTCACCTGCAGACTCTGAACTCGTCACAATGGCTGTTGGCGATGCTGCAGTTGCAGTCAGTTTCTGCAGGGTGAAAAACAGGTTACATCAGTCACACCTGCACAGACGTTTAACATAGAGCAGCAGAGCTCTTCGTTTGTGATGATGATGTCACTGTGACATCATGTGATGATGATATCACAGTGCCCCTTTAATCAGATACAAACAGACAGAAGCAGCAAACTGACGTTCATTACCTGAAACAAAGAAAATTATAAAACTACAAAAGCAGCTGAAAGAGCCAGAAACCTGGCCTGATTGGCTGACCAAACACAGCCAATCAGCAGAGAGACTGAGGGGATGCAATCATGTGTTGAGGTGTGGCAAGTAGAGTCAGGTGGAGTCCCTGACCTCTGCTTTAATTTGTCAGTGTTCATTGTTGTTATTTATTCCATGTTTTTCTCTGACTGTGCCCCCATCCCCCTCATCATCGTCATCATCCTCATCCCGTTATCATCTTCTTCTTCGTCTTCGTTATCTTTACCCTCAAAGTGTTTTTTATCTAGATGCCATTTTGGGACTGCCACGCAGCCACGGAGCTGCCGGGAACACTGAGCGCGCCTCTCATAACTGTAGCAGCAGCTGGGAGTTATGTGAGACGGGTCGGACAGCAGTGAGGGGGCTCCGGCTGACAGCTGGGAGAGCCCGGATTAGTAGGAACAATGAGCCGCCGAGCGCTTCGGAGCGTGCTCAGTGAGGATCCAGCCGTGACAGAGGTTTGTGTGTGTGTGCTGATTGAAGCTTCCTTTCTCACTGGTCTGCTGCTGTCTGATTGGTCAGGGGCACACCTGTGGCTCTCGTTAGCCATCCAATCAGAGTCCCTGATGGAGGCTGTAGTGGTGGAGGCGGTGCGAAGGCCCTGACCTGTGGCGTGTGTGCCCACAGAAAGGTCATGAGGTCACGCTGCCTTTAGGAGCCCGCTGTTTCCTCAGAGTGTCCGGTTTAATTTGAGCGTTCGAATGTTGCCCTCGGCTGTCGCACCGTGCCGCTATAGGGCTTTGGAGCGTGATGTCACGGGGGTGGGCGTGGAAAGGATTTTGGCCCGATCCGCCATTTTGGGGGTCTAAGTAAGGAGCGAAAGCATAGCCATGGTTCGTACTTGCTGTGTGGTCGGCTGCAATGTTCGATCTTACGACCGGCACGGGAATAAGTTTGGATTGTCTTTTTATGCTTTCCCAACCTGGAAGCAACATGAAGGAGCTCATGTATCGGATATTACCAAACGAAGGCGTCCAGCCTGGATAGCAGCCGTGAGACGAGCTGATATCAAGTTCTGTTACGTCTCCAGATATCAGCTGGTGTGCTCACCACATTTTCATTCCGGTAAGTTCTAAATATGTTCACATCACACTTTATAGCTGAATAATATCATCGTTGGTGGTCTCGGAAGTTATAGAAATTGCGATCAAACATAGAATGGAGTGACTTGATTGGTTGATGTAAAGACAATAAATGAAATGAGACAGGAAGGACACAAATTGGCGTTAATAATTTACCCGATTATCAATGTGTAAATTGGCATGTACTTTACAATTATGGGCATATAATATGATAACGATATTTTAGCAGTTCAATGATAAATGTGTAACATTAATTATGGTGGGGGGTGGAAAATGGCTATTTCACTCGGTGCACTCCAGCTGACTTCCTTTGACGACGTACTCACAGTTTGGCGGCTTGAAAATAGCCAAATCTTGCACCCAGCCATTTGTAAATTGGATGTGCGCCTCCAGTGACTTGTAATTACGAAACTGGTTCGCTGTGTAAGCACTTACTCCACAAACAAGATACGTGAAGATATCGGGGTAGGACAGTGGCGGTAAGTCATCTGGGTCTTTACTCCACTGCCGTATTTCATATGGGTCCAGATTTGCGATGCACTCTATTTTTTTTCAAGTACCGCTGCTTCGCCTCTGGACGCAATCGGTCTCTATACCGTCCGTTTTCTTTTGAGCTGCTTTTAAGCGTGTTTCTTGTCGTCGTCGTTCCAACACAGTGTTTGTTTTGATTCGTAGACCCCGAAAATGGAGCTGGCTCCCACAATGCATTGCGGCGTGACGTCAACTCCAAAGCCCTATCACGGAGTAAAGTAATCTCATTACTGCTGTATCTACTGATGTAATTAGAATACCATACCTCCGATCTCACGCCAACGTCTGTAAGTGTGAAGATCATTTTAACTCAGAGAGAAGAAACTGTGAGTGTGGAGCACACCGTGTTTCCACGTTAGCATGAAACATGTGACGACAGCTAGCATGCGGCGTTGGGGTTGCAATATTTGATTTTGCTCGTGTGCATCGTGACAAATGAATGCACACGTTTGTAGCCTCTGATCAATGGCTGAGCCTTGAAGCAGCAGTCTACAGAGTGATTGGTGCACAGCAGGAGGAGGTGTGATTATGTGCCCTACCTTGACCTGCGCAGGGTGGAGTGATGATACCGTGGAGGACGCAACAGCTCAGCGCCAGCGTGGCGGCTGCAGCTCTGAGCACCCACATATCAACTGGGGCGAAGACGACGGCCTGAAACAGAAAACGGAAAGCTGGTCACGTGACCTGCAGGGTCGTACACACAGCAAGGACTCGACAAGCTGCAGGTAAATGTGAGCGTGCTCAGTAACAGCACAGACACACGAGACATGACAACAGACACAAACCAAACACAAGGCTTTTATTTTTAAATCCACAAAGGAAGGACAGAGCATCAACAGACGCCGGAAGACCGACGGGTACGACTGACTGTGTGAGGTCAGGAGGTCAGGGAGGCAGAGACAAGAGGGACAACCACGGAGCAGGACGCTACAGATACAGAGCGACTGGAAGCTCACCAAAGCGGACACACCATCTCCAATCCTACAAAATAAAAGTGTGAACCAAAAAACACAAAGAGGAAGGTGAACACGAGCCACAGAGTCCAGCGCCGCAGTCACACAGCGAGAGGAAGCTGACCCCAGATCAAACACGCATTGACTCCTGGGAGCTTTTCAAAGGCGTATCTGCGGCGCGGGAAGCTGAGACGCTGCTTATCAAACACAGCACTCTGTGATGATGCCACGGCGCATCTGAGAGAAGCTGTGAAGGAAAAGTTGGAGAGTATCAGGGATGAGGCGGCGAAGCTCAGACAGGAAGTGGAGTGATGCTTCCTGTTTGAGGTGATGTCACTGTACTTCCACATCTCGGGATTCCTGCTGGGATCTCTCAGAGCGTTTGTGTGATTTCTGTCGTTAAGCCTGGGTCAGGAGAGGAGATGTTTCCAGGAAGTGAAGCAGCATTTGATGTGACTGTCTCTGCCTCAGGAGGTTTTCAGGTGTAATGGCATCTACACAGGAAGTTCTCTCACTGCTGAGTCTGAAAGTCGTCAGCTGACGGTCAGAAACGAGGGAGGAGCTTATCGCTGAGGAGGTGTGGCAGTGTGGCGCTGCCTTGAGATACAGCAGCTGATGGAGAACTCGAGCAATGTTCAGCGGTTCCGAAACATCACGAGGCTTTCTCTTTCCTGCTGTTTGATTTTTTTTGATATACCTTTATTAGTCCCACAAGGGGAAATTTCATAAGGCTGCCGACCTACTGCACGCAATGGCGGCGCCATCTTACGCTCCTACCATAGATACATTACACAAACATCACATGGGGAAGACAGGTCAGAGAGGTATAACAATGGGAAATGCACCACATGAGGAAAGATAAGGAGGAAAATAACTCCTCCCAGACTGAGCTCCAACAGGGAGATCAGTTTGAGAACAGAAAAAACACCTCTGCACATGAAAAA
>NW_024583299.1:87357-90445 GCF_018398535.1 Haplochromis burtoni | reverse complement strand
CTAAATTACTAAAATATCGATATTTTAATGTGAGAATCGATTCTAGAACATAAATGACTGGTATCGGAGGAATCGATATTTCAGGATCGATCCGCACATCACTAGCCGAAGCTTTAGACTCCCTCCTTGTCCTCCTTCAGGTGCTCGTGGCTCGCTCTGAGCTGGCCTGTTGCTGTAGTGACGGCGCCTCAGGTCGCTCTGCCCACGCGCTCGACTCGCAGGCGGGAAAGAGCGCGGATCATTTTTCCTGAGATTACAGCGACGAGCTCAACCTCCGCACGGACAGGAACCGACATGCCAGATCAGTGTGTCTGGCATACCACAGCGCACACACACACACACACACACACTTTATCCTGCCTATTTGCTCCAGAAAGAGAAGAATGAGGGGAGTGTATGAGGAGAGATGGCAACAGGTGGCCAATTTAATGCTTCAGCACACACACACACACACACACACACACACACACACACACACACACACACACACACACACACACACACACACACACACACAACAAGCTGACTCACTGCATCCAAGTGTTTCTGTGGAAATAAACCGGCGGTCTGTGTGAGCGGCATCGACAGGGGGCGGAGACAGGACTGTGAGGTCCCGCCCCCCACCACGCCTGAGTGTAACCACACACACCTTCAGCTTTCATCGGTGTGTGTTTGTTTTGATGTGTTGTGGAAACTCGCCGTGTGTTTTTCTACGATCGTGTTTAATAACTGGAGGGCGTGGCTAAAAGAATGAACTCGCTGACTCACCTCGCCGCACACAGGCTGACCACGTGTCGGCCAGTGTGCGGCGAGATTATTTAGTTTAGTTTTTATTACAGCATTTTCACGTGAATTTCATTTTAATATCTTTATTTTCATTTTCCTGTTATTTTAATTTTATTTAAATTATTTTCTTATTTGTTTTATTAACATAATAAAATTATTATAGTTTTATTATGTTTTGGAATATTTTTGTATTTGTATTTTTATTCCTTTTTTACTTTTTTATTTTGACTCTAAAAAAATAAATGAATTCATGGATTTTTAGACGTCATGTTTTCAAGATCAGCATTTGGTTTGTTGGCTCCTCGTATGATGTTAGCGTGTGTGTGGAATCCCGAGGCGTCTGCGTGTTCTCCCTGGCGTCGTGCTGCTGATACTGACGCTTCCTTCAGTCTGAAGGATCCTCCAGCCTCAAGGGCGAGCTTTCAGCGGAGCTCCGCCTCTTTCACTGTTTGATGTTCAACTTGTTTTTTCCATTATAACTTCCTCCATCCTTCAGAGGCGGCGAGGGTTTGTACAGCTGTAAACGATACCTGTGAGAGACTCTGTCCCTCAGTTGTTTGCTTCAATTACAACCTTAAGACCTACGTCCATCTATGATTACAACTTCTTCATCAAACCCGCAGACATAAGGCTGCAAAGATGGTGCAAAAGGACTCCACCCATTGCACAGCTGGGGGAATTTATGGGGTGTTTATGGGGGAGGACGAGGTGAAACATGCAGAAATGTTTCAGGAAATGAAACGATAAACGTGAGTGCGAGGCTGAGTGCACACCGCTGGCAGCCAGGAAGCAGATGAAGAAGAACATCTTAGAGCGTCTTTGATGTCGGCGACTCTGACAGGTCGAACGATCCGCTAACAGGAACACTGAGAACGGTGCCTTGCACTGCAGGTCGGCGCCGTTGCCCTGGCAACAGAGTCAGAGAATGGGGGATAGGAGGGGTAGCGGGTTTCCGTGGACGCAGGCATGATGGGGATGCTGTCCCCACTGTGATGTTTCTGAGGGTATCATCAGTCTGACACGGCTTGCATCACCGTGTGTTCATGCATCATAATGCCTGCTGCTAGGGTCAAAGGTGAAACAGCCTCTGAGAGCTGCAACATTTCACTCCGCAGACTCTGCTGTGAAGCTGCATTTAACTGAATCTAGCTGGACAAGAGTTGACCAATCACAGAACATCTTCAGATACAAACCACTCATCCAAACATCCATCCTTCCATCCATCCATCCAAACATTCATCCATCCATCTAAAAATCCATCCATCCAAACATTCATCCATCCATATAAACATCCATCCATCCATCCATCCAAACATCCATCCATCCATATAAACATCCATCCATCCAAACATCCATCCATCCATCCATCCATCCATCCAAACATCCATCCATCCATCTAAACATCCATCCATCCAAACATTCATCCATTCATATAAACATCCATCCATCCATCCATCCATCCATCCATCCATCCATCCAAACATCCATCCATCCAAACATTCATCCATCCATCTAAACATCCATCCATAATCATCCATCCTTCCAACCTTCCATCCTTCAATCCATCATCATCATCCATCCATCCAAACAGTCGTCCATTCATCTAAACATCCATCCATCTAAACATCCATCCATCCAAACATTCATCCATCCATCCATCCATCCATCCATCCATCTAAACATCCATCCATCCAAACATTCATCCTTCCATCCATCCATCCATCTATCCATCCATCCATCCACCCATCCATAATTCATCCTTCCATCCTTCAATCCATCCATCATCCATCATCATCCATCCATTCATCCATCCATCCACTCATCCATAATTCATCCATCCATCCATCCATCCATAATTCATCCTTCCATCCATCCATCCATCCATCCATCCATCCATCAATACATTCATCCATCCACCCATCTATAATTCATCCTTCAATCCATCATCATCCATCCATCCATCCATCTATCATCATCCATCCATCCATTCATCCATCCACTCATCCATAATTCATTCTTCCATCTATCCATCCATCCATCTATCCATCCATCATCATCCATCCATCCATCCATCCTTCCATCCATCCATCCATCCATCCATCCATCCATCCATCCATCCATCCATCCATCCATATTTGGTTGCACCTGTGCGACCAAATGATCGGGCAGCAAAAAAATAAAAAATAAAAAAAAAAATCTGCAACCTTCCCTGTGGTCAACAACAGACACACATTATGCCCCTATCGTGGACTAAACCAATCAGAGATAGTAAGGGGCGGGACCTCTCTGATTGGCCGTGGTC
>NW_024583299.1:997-72488 GCF_018398535.1 Haplochromis burtoni | reverse complement strand
CAGTTGAAAGTGCAGGTGGAAGTGGGAGGTGAGTAGCTTGAATAAAGCGATATCAATTCATTAAATCCTGAATCGACTTTTAAATATAACTGTGTTTTGCCAGAAACGCCAGATTCTCAGATTAAAGCTCACAAAACCATTTCAACAACAACCAAACAGCAAATGAGAGCAGGTACACGGACTCCACACAAAGACGTAAACACAGACCCGACGCATCAGAATCAGCTTTGTCTTTCTCGGCTTTCTCACCCGACGGCCCGTAGACGGACACGCTGTCGGAGCTCAGCGATCCTGATGCGTCCGGTCCGCGCTGTGTTTACGTCTTTTTGCGCTGATTCTGAGCTGCAGGTTTTGTCTCTCCAACCAAAATTCACCGAGCCAGCAGCAAAAGAAGCAGCAAACTGCGCTTCACATTTGATCAATGTCGTCATGAATTTTGCTGTTTTGCTTCCACGACTATTAAAATCACACTCCATGCACAGCTAGCTCTCTCTCTCTCTCTCTGTACTTCAAGAACAGTTTCCCGTCTCCAATCTCTGTTTTCTGTATTATTCATTCGCTTATTACCCACCAGTCTACCGTTGTTTACAGCGCTGTGGCTGCTGTCTTTTTCTTTTCTTTTTTTCACTTAAATGACCTCGGACAAGAAAGCCTATTTTTTCTGTTGTTCAATACTGAAGAAATTTAAACTTTATATGCAGAACATTGTAGAATATTTTTAAGGTTATCTGCTATAAAAAGCCAGACCAGGAAAATCTCCTTCATGTTTTTCTGTGTTTTATTCTCAGTTACTTTCACACAAAGGCATCTGCTGTGATGTTCACAATTCTGAAGAAGTCAGTACTGATAAATGATCAGAATTATAATATTTCTGACTGTCTGAGGCTAAGTTGAATCGAATCGGGACTTTGAAAACCAGAATCGAATGGATTATAGAAGTGCAGAATTATTAGGCAAATGAGTATTTTGTCCACATCATCCTCTTCATGCATGTTGTCTTACTCCAAGCTGTATAGGCTCGAAAGCCTACTACCAATTAAGCATATTAGGTGATGTGCATCTCTGTAATGAGAAGGGGTGTGGTCTAATGACATCAACACCCTATATCAGGTGTGCATAATTATTAGGCAACGTCCTTTCCTTTGGCAAAATGGGTCAAAAGAAGGACTTGACAGGCTCAGAAAAGTCAAAAATAGTGAGATATCTTGCAGAGGGATGCAGCAGTCTCAAAATTGCAAAGCTTCTGAAGCGTGATCATCGAACAATCAAGCGTTTCATTCAAAATAGCCAACAGGGTCGCAAGAAGCGTGTGGAAAAACCAAGGCGCAAAATAACTGCCCATGAACTGAGAAAAGTCAAGCGTGCAGCTGCCAAGATGCCACTTGCCACCAGTTTGGCCATATTTCAGAGCTGCAACATCACTGGAGTGCCCAAAAGCACAAGGTGTGCAATACTCAGAGACATGGCCAAGGTAAGAAAGGCTGAAAGACGACCACCACTGAACAAGACACACAAGCTGAAACGTCAAGACTGGGCCAAGAAATATCTCAAGACTGGTTTTTCTAAGGTTTTATGGACTGATGAAATGAGAGTGAGTCTTGATGGGCCAGATGGATGGGCCCGTGGCTGGATTGGTAAAGGGCAGAGAGCTCCAGTCCGACTCAGACGCCAGCAAGGTGGAGGTGGAGTACTGGTTTGGGCTGGTATCATCAAAGATGAGCTTGTGGGGCCTTTTCGGGTTGAGGATGGAGTCAAGCTCAACTCCCAGTCCTACTGCCAGTTTCTGGAAGACACCTTCTTCAAGCAGTGGTACAGGAAGAAGTCTGCATCCTTCAAGAAAAACATGATTTCCATGCAGGACAATGCTCCATCACACGCGTCCAAGTACTCCACAGCGTGGCTGGCAAGAAAGGGTATAAAAGAAGAAAAACTAATGACATGGCCTCCTTGTTCACCTGATCTGAACCCCATTGAGAACCTGTGGTCCATCATCAAATGTGAGATTTACAAGGAGGGAAAACAGTACACCTCTCTGAACAGTGTCTGGGAGGCTGTGGTTGCTGCTGCACGCAATGTTGATGGTGAACAGATCAAAACACTGACAGAATCCATGGATGGCAGGCTTTTGAGTGTCCTTGCAAAGAAAGGTGGCTATATTGGTCGCTGATTTGTTTTTGTTTTGTTTTTGAATGTCAGAAATGTATATTTGTGAATGTGGAGATGTTATATTGGTTTCACTGGTAAAAATAAATAATTGAAATGGGTATATATTTGTTTTTTGTTAAGTTGCCTAATAATTATGCACAGTAATAGTCACCTGCACACACAGATATCCCCCTAAAATAGCTAAAACTAAAAACAAACTAAAAACTACTTCCAAAAACATTCAGCTTTGATATTAATGAGTTTTTTGGGTTCATTGAGAACATGGTTGTTGTTCAATAATAAATTATTCCTCAAAAATACAACTTGCCTAATAATTCTGCACTCCCTGTAGAAATCAGTGATGATACCCAGCCCTAGTGAGCAGCCTAGGCACGACAGAAGTGGATGTAGCTGTAATAGGAAAAGAACTATTGCTAACTTTTCTGTTAAGTTAAGGCCTGATCCTTCTGAAATTCATAGCCAGTGCTCTGACACGGTGTCATCAATCTTTGAATGCTGAAAAAGCACAGTGTATCCAGAAAAACACATTATATTATATAAATTATTATAAAATTTGTGTGCGCCTAACTTTTGTGCCGGTACGCCTAACTTTTTAAAGTTAGGCGTACGTACCAGTACGCCCATGGCAAAAAGTTAGTCTAGAGCCCTGATCTATACATACATTCATCCATCCACCCATCCATCCATCCATCCATCCATCCATCCCATCCATCCATCCATCCATCCATCCATCCATCCATCCATCCATCATCCATCCATCCATCCATCCATCCATCCATCCATCCATCCTCCATCCATCATCATCCACCCATCCATCCATTCCATCCATCCATCCATCCATCCATCCATCCCATCCATCCATCCATCATCATCCATCTCCACCATCCATCATCCATCCATCCATCACATCCATCCATCCATCCATCCATCCAGCCATCCATCCATCCATCCATCCATCCATCCATCCATCCATCCATCCTCCGCCATTCCGTCCATCCATCCATCCGTCCATCCGTCCGTCCATCCATCATCCACCCATCCACTCATCCATCCATCCATCCATCCATCCATCCATCCATCCATAATAGCTGTTTCCATTAATGTGACTGTATGCAGTGAGCTACTGAGCTACTTTGTTAACCAAAGTGTGAGATTTGAAAACATCACTGCGTCTATGTAGAGTTTTACAGATAGTTAGGACTGGGGTCAAAGTTCACATGAGCAGGAGTTCTCCCTGTCCAGTTCCAGTTCTGTGTTTAACTGTGAGTTAACCTGCATCAGCTCATTTTAGGCTAACCTAAGCTCTATTTAGACTGTTTTAGAGGCGCTCAGTAACAGCCTAATGAGTTTGACAGAATGATAACGCTGAAAACAAAGCATCACTTTCACTGGTTTACAGAAACATTCAGATTCACAGTCTGGTGTGAAATCAGAGCTTGAAACAAAGAACAAAGAAACTCATCCTCACATTCAGTCACACAGGAGGTGAAAGGGTAAAACCTTCAAGATCTCACTAGTACTGTGGAAATTCCAATCTCTCTCTTTGTGTCTGTCTCCTGAATCCAAACTGGAAGCTGGTTCCACAGAAGAGGGGCCTGAAAACTGAAGGCTCTGCCTCCCATTCTACTTTTAAATACTCTAGTGTCCATAAGTTTGTGGTAGAGGCGAGTGGATCGATCCAAACACCAATAGCAGCTGTGGTACTGATATCTGATTAATAATTGCAATATAAGATCGACACTTTATTTCTAACCTCCAAGTTCAGTATGTGGCCCAACTAAATAAATTATCTTTTTGGAAATGAGAAGATATACTTCAACCATGCTCTATGAAAAACATCTGAACCTTTTTGTGTTGTCACGTCGATTTGATTTGCCGCCTACGGCACATTCAAACATCACATGACAGGCACATTTACATCCCTGCTGTCCAAAAAAAAAAACACTTTCAAAATACATGCAAGTAAAACTGACAGTGAAATTACAAATTGATGATTCATCTCATAAATCACGACACAGTGCTCTCAGCTACATAAGCTGCCTTCACAAGTTACAAATATTGGTATCAGAATGGGATTGGCAGTACCGGCCCTGTATTTACCCATATGGAACAGATACATATAAATCTTATAAAGTTTGTATCTGTCTTATGTGAAACTTGTATGAAAAGCATACAAGAGTTAAAACAGATATAAGATACCTTGAAAAATTATATAAATGCAACTTGTATGTTTTGGATACTTACTAAAACAATATATGAAAGTAATGAGAAAGTGGCCACTTTCATGACTAAATCATATAAGCTTGATATGATTCACTATATGAATGAGTTTTTACTGTTTCTTTTCCATATGGGTACTTGGTATCAGATCGATATTAAAATCTGCAGTATTGCACAGGAGTTTGCAGTACTTAAGCATCTAGCTAGCCCTACAGAAGAGGAGAGAACATAAAGGGAGTGAAGTTTTTTAAGTGTCGGGTAATTTGAAATGCAGCATTTCTATCAGCTCAACAAACATCAGCAAACACAAACTGTGTGTGTGCAGTTTGTCTCACAGTGTGCTGCAGCTAAAGGTCCAGCTGCTGTATTTGACAGGGAGAGAAAAGACACAGAGCTACGTTCACTCAGAGATGGAGACAGATAAGAAAGAAGGACAGGAGAGGACGAAGAGAGCTTAGAGTTAAAGGAAGGAGGCTCAGTGGAATTTGATAAACTGGAAATTTAAAGATGCCATGTTCCTGCAAAACAAAGAAAGCTATGCTAACTTTGTGTTATTCAAGTATTCCATGAAAATCCTGTTTAGTATTTCAATGCAGGATAAACATGTGGTGGATTCAGAGTACAGTCACACACAGTGCCCGTGGTGCTCATGGTCCCAGGCAGGTAACAACAGGTGTAGCAGAGATGAGTTTACATGTAAGTTGATGATGCTGAGGTTCATCCCCACTTGCTGAATCCACTGTGACCCCTGACTGTGCTCATGTTACTGTGTAGGTGTGGAGGTGAAGTCACCCTCCACCATCAAGGCAACACAATCGGTTTTACATTCTCTGTCACTGCAGGTGTCCTACACAACAGACTCGTGCTGAGTACATTCATTACAATTAGAATGTGCTTTTGTGTTGAAATACTAACAAAGCACAAGGTTCAGTTACTTGTATACAAACATGGTTAGTAGCAGAGTACTTTTTCACTTTTACTTGAGTAAAGGAGTTTCTTCATTACTTCACGTTTTACTGGAGTACTTTTAAACACAGGTATCTGTACTTCTACTTAAGTAAAGAAAGTCTCCTGTAGGTGTGAGGAGCTCCATCAGGGTAGATGAACGAACAGCACCGTCCACATACTTCTGCACAACTTGAAACTTCTTCTTCTCTGGTTTAATTGCTGTTTTCACGCTGTGACGTCACGTTAGAGCAGCCGCAGCGTTGAAAAAGCTCAGTCCTTCATCCTGAGCTCTCATCATCGTCATGATGTTCAGCCCCTCCTCTCCAGGTTTGTGGCTGAAGGTGACGTGAGTCACTCGGATCACCTTCCAGGTAGCCTCGTCACCTGCTTCTCATTCTGCTGCTTCGTCACGGTGACGTCAGCACGCAGGACGTGAGGGGGATTTAAAGGAGGAGGGGGGGCCGGGATTCCTGAGGATTACCCGTCATGCCCCGCGGGTAAAGATGGCGACAGCTAAGCAGGGCAGCGGATCAACTTTCTTGGAGCGGCTCTGAGCGGATTTCCTTCCGCGGACGGAGCGTCTTAGCCGGCCTCAACCCGACCCACTGCCCGGAGCTCCAGCGCGGACCTCGGCGCTGCTGTCCGGCCTCGGATCGGTCCGGAGCCCCCTCCCTTGGCTCTCCTGCTCCTCCGGAGGAGCGGAGCGGAGCTCGGACAAAGTTTCCTCTCCTCCCCGGGACCGAGCGGCGCGGACGGGGCCTCAGGTAAGTTCGCGCCGGGCGGGGTGGGGGTGTCCCTGGTGCGGGTCTTCATGACGAGCCGCGCGGCTCGCGGAGCGCGGAACTGGGCCATGGTGGGCCGGTTCGCGTCGATTTGACGGCCTGCCCGCGGGGGGAGGGGGGTCGTGTTTGTGCCTGTCAGACAGAGCCGAGGGCGTACAGCCGCGCCCCCAGTAGCCAATCACAGGACGACCAGGACGACCCTAGAACGGGGGGCCCAGGCCCTCAGCGAGGCCCCCAGCAGTTTCAATTGCAACTTTATTGATGCTCAGCAGGAAATGTCAAAATAAAAGCCTGTCAATGTTCAATCAAAAGTTTCATTAGAGCTTTATGACGACATGACAACGATAAAAAGAATGAATCCTGATTTTAAAAGTTCAGCAGAGACTTCTGAGCCGGCGATGGCGGTAAACCCAAAATGTCTCCGCTGTTCAAACACGTCACTGATTTCACTGATCTGAGCTCAGTTACAAGACAAAGCAAACCGGCTTCAGTGAGTTAGCATGTAACAGCCAGAGGTGGGAGTTACCGCACAACACGACGTTATCGCGATACTTCGCTCACCACTCGACGTTATTGTGTCGAATTGAATCAGGTTATCAAAATTCATCTTTGTTGATTTGTTTGATCCACAACGATCGCATTTGTCCCGCATCAGGTTTTTTCTCTAAAAGACTGACGGTGGCGTCTGATGTGACTGAACAGGCTCCAGTTATTTCATCGGCGCCGAGTTCTGAAGAAATGAACGGTCTCCAGTTTTTATGGAAGTTTAATTTGAATGCAGAGACAGAATATCAACAAAAACGCGTCACGGTTTTTCGTTTGAGCCAATTTAAAATAAGTTTAATGTTTTTTCACAGTGGTCATGCTATTTAATAAATTATTGATATGTGGTGGTCCTGTGAGAATGGCGAGGGCCAGCAGCTCTGACCATGCCCCAGCTGAGATACATACATGTCCTTCATTCACACTTCCCAGCAGTCCCCACAAACATACAGTAATTACTAATAAACAAAGAGTAAAAACATGAGCGACTCCAACATTAACTTGTGAACAGTTGGCTGACAGACGCGTGTCCATCACACTGTGGTGATGGAAACGTATGCCCTTTCTCAATTCTCAAGTACGCGAGTCCGCGCTCGCGTTCTCGGCGAGTCAATTGTACAACTGGAACACCAGCGTACTCGATGATGTCACAGGTCAGAGTTTTTACTGCCGTCGCCTCTTAATTTAACTGTGATTAATATGTTATGAAGCTTAACTTTGATCTCAGCCAAACTGATTTACTCAGGAACAAATAAAACACTGAAATGATGATGATGATCTAAGAGACTTATACATCATGTTTAACCTCAGTAGTGAAAGACTGCGGGTGCTTTGAAAATGATGTGCTGGGAGTCCGCTGTTCTCGCCGGCTCTAGTGACTCTTGACCTCCCAGTCAGCTATCAAGCTGGTCACAGACGTCTCTGAAAACATCGGAGCACTTTTGCAAATATGTGGTGTCTTGATAAATCGAGCACATATTTGAAGTTTACACAGCTACATCCTCACCTGAAAATATTTTGAAAGTTTATTTTGTGACCCAGAAAGAGTAAGACTTTAAAGGTTTTAGCCGCGCTCCTCCATTGCCGCGTTTGAGTTTTGGACGAAATGCATTCTGGGATATTTAGCTGTACCAAGTCCACACGAGTCACCACCGATGCATGCTCGATAAAACGGGCGGAGCGAGAACACATCTGGGAATTTTTCTCAGCTTGATGCTTTGAATTTGAACAGTACTTGGTCTCCGACTGACGACAGATCACGAGAACGCAAGTACGCACCAATACGCATATTGAGACAGGCCCATAATCTAACCAACGTTACATTTCTTGCATTAATATGTGAGATGTTTAAATTTTAAATACTGAGGGGACAGTAACCATGGAAACTCTCAGCAGAGGCAAAAACAACACATGCAGTGGAAGAAGAGAAGTTCTGTGTAATAATGAGAAATGACAGGAAACGTCTCGATTACATGAAGAGAGGGAGGTGCACAACATCGGAGGGTCAGGAGCTGAACGCCAGCCTGTGTCACACATCAGACGCCTGATGATGCTGAAACTGCAGCACCTTTAGACAAACATCCAGTGTTCAGCTTCGCTGTCTTTCCATTTCAGGTCGCCACAAACACACAGACAGTGCGAATAAGTATATAGAAGAGAGATTCTACTGGCTCCACTACATTTGTCTGACTGACTGTCGGGGTAAAATAAATTCATAACCTGTGATCAGCTGCATGTTTCTGATAGAGTCATGTCGTGTCACCGTTTTAAGGTGGAGCTTTAAATGGGCTCGTTTTTCATCCCCAAACAGAAAGTAAACACAAACACTTCCAGCTGTGTTTCTTGGTTACAATCAGGCATTTTTATACACATTTACATGTATATGATTGGTGCTCCTTATTTGTATAGTTACTCTTTTATCAGGAGTACCATCACCGGAAACTACTCTGATATACTTTTTATTGTTGCTCAGCACCCGTCAGACAGCCTTCAGCCGGCTTGTCCGTTTGTAACCCGAGGGAATCTGGTTTCTTCTGTGAAGCCATCAGTAGCATCATTCCTAATAGATGTATCAGTTTCTCATGTATTCCATTATCCGAGCGTATGACCGGCATATAAAGTAACGACTGTAACACTGCATCAATTCCCAGCATCCTGTTTTTGAACACGTTTCCAGAAAAGAAGTAATGGACGCCGAAATATATGTGTCAACTTCCTGATCTGCCCCCGACCACAACAATGCAAACACGTGACATCAAATATGATGTGATGCCGTACATCGGCCTGCCTCTTGATATATAAAGCATATAAACACGTGCAGCAACAACTTGGCACAAACACATCACGACCATGTCCTGACCTTTATTTTCACTCTGGTGCTCAGTAACTCTGCTCTTTGTACTTTTGACTTGAAGGACATCTCCTTCAAGTAATACACAGTACAGCTGTCTGTGACTTAGGGCTGCCACGATTACGTCAACTATCAAAATCGTCGACGACTGGTTTAATAGTTGACGCGTCGTTTGAAGCTTTGTAAGATCCTGAAAGACGCAGGAATAAGTAGCAGGATTTAAGAGTGTAATAACGGACTGAAACAGAAGATGGCAGCACTGCATGTACAAGGATGCCAGCTGCCGTTAAACCCCGAAGAAGAAGAAGCTGTGTCCGGTATCGTAGCTGTGTCCAAATTCAGGAACCGCATACTCCTCTGGCCGCATTTGTAGGCCGATTACGTTACAGCGACACGACGAAGACTGTCCACATTCGAAGACTCCGACAAATGCGCCAGATTTGAAGGATGGGTCGGGTGTATACTTGGTGGCCCAACCTATCCCAGAATTCATAGCGCAGCCCAGCTCAGTTTCCAACAATGGCGGCAGCTAGTTAGTTTTAATATTACTCCTATTATCTTTCTGGGTCACAAAATAAACGTTTAGCATATTTTCAGGCAGGAATGTAGCTGTGTAAACCTCAAATATCTGCTCAGTTTATCAGGACATCGCATATTTTCAAAAGCGCTCCGACGTTTTCGGAGACGTCTGTTACCCACTAGCTCGATAGCTAGCCGGGGGCAAGGCTAACTGGAGCCGTGAGAACACCGGACTCCCGGCAAATCGTTTTCAAACCCATCGCCGTCTTTCGCTACTCAGGTTAAACATGATATATGAGTCACTTAGATAAATTAAAAATGTTATTTTTGGCTTTTTTAGTATTTTATTTGTTCCTGAGTAAATCGGTTTGGCTGAGATTAAAGTTATAGTTTTTACACAGCTGAATAAACGTCAAGCAGACAGCTGATTATCAGAAGTGTGAGATGCTCCAGAATTTACTCCGGTGTCCTGTTATATTTTAGATAGCAAGGAGTTTATTAAACTTCACCGAAACAATCTGCAAATTTCATTAAAATTGAATAAACTATCATCTCGTCTTTATTTTTAGTTAGCACCTTAAACACTTAACTATCATTAGCTTACAGCTTTATATAAGAGCAGATGCTGCTGGTGCAATAAGCTGTACGTTTTATGTCCAATGGATGATGATCTGATTAGTCGACTAATCACAAAAATAATCGGTGACTAGTCGACTAGTCTGAGCCGCAGCAGCAGTGAGTCAGTCTCCACAGGCACCTGTGTTAAAATAAACATGTTTAGTCTCTGTGGATAATTTCCTTCTTCATAACACAGGTATGGGGGAGGATGTTTCTGTAACTCACCCGTTTTCATTATTATCACCTGTTTGAGGGGCGTGGCCTCTGACTGACAGGTGGATGATGACACAGGTGGATGTAGCTGCTACCTGTCTGCTAGCTTCACTTCTGCACCGTGTTTGTGCTGTTGGTAACTTTTGGAGCGTTTCTAATGACATCACCCGACCAATAACACGGCTGCTGGGAGGTCACTGTACTAACAGACCATCCATAAAGGCGGAGCTCCTGTTTGGGTGCACACTGAAATTCTGGGATTTTGATTGGTTGCTGCTGCACCATCTTGTCCAAATATGGTCATTCCTAGAAACGAAAAGCAACGTGGAGAAAGAAAAAATGCCGAAATTAAAATGGCTGAAATTCAGCGAGGCTGTGTCCGTCTTAGACGTACAGTCTGTGGTGGCGTGTTGATCGTTGCTATGGTGAAGGAAGGTGTCGACACAGCACCATCGAGTCGCTGCAGGCTCAGAAAAACATTCTTTGTCGGCTGGAATGGAAACAGGAAGTAGAACAATGATGGTTTCCTGCTCCTACACAGTTACTGCGAGCTGATTGGCTTACAGTTCAGTGTGTGCTCACCTGAGGCTACGGGGTGGTTCTCAGCGAGTTTTAAACGTGCCTCAGACACCTGAAGGCACCGTTGTGGGGACCTCTGGGGGAGTCTGGCTCGCAGTAATCTGATTACAGTATGAGACACAGGAAGTGAAGCTGTCCACCCCCCCTTTGAGCCCCCTGCTGTGAGGTCTCATACACTGAGGTTACGGCTCTGGCGTGTGTTCTTGCAGGTAGTGAGGGACACTCTCCGTCATTTGTGTTGTTGTTGGAGTGACCAGAGGAGGAGGCGGAGCTCACACTTGACTGAGACACCATCTGTCCTCGCTGTCTCATGAGGAGAATTGGACATGCTCTGCCGCTCGCAGGACACATGAGCCACAGAGCTCACCTGCTCAGGTGTGTGCGTGCGTGCGTGCGGTTTCATGTTGAGGTGAGTCACATTCAAACCAGTCAGCTGGTATCAGCTGTCAGGTGGAAAGGTGACTGCTGCTCGGCTCTGATAGGACGCCTCTGGTATCATCGTTAGCTGTGAGATGGCCGAGCGCTCGGGTTTCAGATGATTTCATTCGGTGTGATAAATCAAACACACCCTCTGCTTCTTGGTGCCGAGGTCAGGGGTAGGATCCCTGCATAGGAAGTTTCGGTGACCTTTGACCCCTTATAGGGTCTCGGGGTTCCCTCCATTTGTTTGAAGCTAATCTCGCAGCACCGTCACAGGCCGCCATGCACTCATTGCTGTTAGCTGTGATGTGACCTCTGCCACGCCCACGTTGGTTTAGGTTCAGGGCTAACTCTGGGGCAGCATCACTACTTACCTGATGCATTGCCATGACAGCTGATGCAGCAGACCCAACCTGTGTTAGATCAGAGTCAGTCAGCAGAAGTCGGTGCCTGTTGGCCAATCAGATGTCTAGAAATGGCGTCGGTGCTCCTGTTGGTGAGTCACGTTGACTCTGATTGGAGGAGCATCGGTAATTAAACGAGCAGAACTCGAGTTAACTCGAGTGCAGCTGTGAGCGCGCTTGTCTGCTGGATGCCACAGGAAGTGCAGTCACATGATCACAGAACCTGCGCCAGTCGGCACCAGCTCAGCTTCATCTGAGGTCAAAGGTCACAGAGTTTTACTGCGTTTTTACTGCGTCGACCTTCAGAGTATCAGCAGTATTACTGCTAGTATCAGTAATCCTAGTACTGCTCTTTAGTCGCACTAACCCTCTGAGCAGCTTTGTTATTTACTGGCACAGCAGTCACATGACCTCCGCCCTCACAGATCCATCCTACCCATAATCCTCTCTGAGTGGAGATAAACCTCTGTGCATGTATATTGACACACACACACTCCCGCAGCAGGTGGTCATCCTGACACCGACCCTTGCCTCCGATTCGACGGTATTGATCACATATGTGTGATGGGTGCAGGAACCTTGTGGTGCATTGTGGGAGATGCGGTTTGCACCATCCAGCCTTTGTGATCTCGCAGACACGGCGCTGCGGCTGCTGGATTCCCAGCATGCCATCTGCTGCAGTTTGACCTTCAGCCGTAGATGAGTGAGCTGTGATGTCAGAGGCAGGTGGTCAGCTGCACTTCCTCCCAATCAGACGGCCGTGACGTGGGCCTGCAGAGCCTGCGAACTGACCCGGGATCAGCTAAGCTCACTGTGTGTTTGGGCGAGTGTGTCTCTCAGGTGTTGAACTCCTCACTGTGATTGGTCAATGAGCAGCTCAACCTGCTAAATCAGTTCATGTTTACGTGAACATGTGTACACAGAGCAGGGCGATATGACCAAAAATATGTATCACGATATACATTTGAAAATTTGTGATAACGATATAACTGACGATATAATCGACACGAGACAAAATACTTTACAACTCCTCAACTTTGTTAGTGCAAAACAAACATCAGAGTATTTCCACTTAAACAAGCAGCTGTTTTTTATCTGCATTAAAGTTATATAAACATGTAACAGTGCAAATTCCTCGCTGACAGTTTAACCAAAAGGCGTTTCCAGTGGAAACTGGCCGACACATCCTCAGCATAACCATGTATAATATCCACAAAACTTAAAGAGCTTATACACACACAATACGGTAATATAATGTTGAAGCACAGTACGTATCACTCCGCGAGGCTCCGCCTACGATACCCGTAATGCTCCGACAATCCATCAAGCGGTGCGGCTTCGTAGCTCAGCAAAGTCGTACTGAAACATTTGACAGATGTTCGAGCGCCGTGCACATAAAATCGTTTCGAGGTCAGTAAACACAACCAGAGTTCAGACATAAGGACACGGGATTATAAGGGGCTCTGTCGACTTTCAGAAAAATGATTGAAAGGATGATTTTAAGTGCGCCGTATTTTCCAAACAACGCGGTAATAACGACGGCCCGCTAGCATGCGCTACCAAAAATAGTGCTTTGTTGTGTATCTGACGGACGAAAGCTAAACCAGTTCCACACCAGTGAAGCTGCAGCATTTTTACAAACCAGTTCAGGTTCATGGTTTCATTCAACGATCCGCTTTCGCTCTTCTCATTCTGCGTCGCCGCCATGCTTTTTCCGCCATGTGCGTATGTAAACAAAAGCACTGCGCATGTGCGTTTTACCCATACTCTATAGTTCATTTTCTTATCGTTGCCCAACATTACACCGGTGTTACTGTGAACGGTGTGACATGGCCCAGCCCTACCTGTCTGACACACCTGTGCAGGTTCAGTCTTTGGGAATAACAAACGTGTTGTGTATATTTACATTTTTGCTCATAAATATGTTTGTTTTATTTCATTAAAATTTTATTTTTTATTTGTTTCTCCTCTGCAAACGTTTTATTTTATTTTCAGCCAAGTTTTTCTCACTTTGGTCTTTACTGGTGTGCACGTGTGTGTGTGCACGTGTGTGTGTGTGTGCACGTGTGCGTGTGTGTGTTCTTCGTCCTGCGCCTTGTTGGCCTCAGTCTGCTTCCTGTGTTGTGCGCTCGGCCCTCCTCTCGTGTCCTCTGTGTGGCGGCGGCGCTGACTCGTGTTTCCGTTCCTCCATCTTGTGTTTCAGGTACTTTCAGGCAGCGTGAGGGTTGCACGCCGGCAGGAGGAGGATCTGTGTGTGCTGACATACAAGGTGAGGATGTGTTTGCGGTCTCTGCTCTTTCCTGGTGAGGGGTTCAGATTCTGCTGCAGCCGTTGCATGACCAAAGCGGTCATATTGATTGGTCAGGTGACATCTTCATGGTGACGCTGCAGGTAGCACTAACATTCAGCTCTTCGTTCGAGCTAACTGCAGCTTCATGTGGAAAGGGTGAAATCTGACCCGAACCCGCAGCCAGGATCAGCTACAGGAGGATTATTCTGAGCATCACTCGTGCTAAGCTGCTCTGGCCTGGATCAGTCTGACGAGCTCACATCATTGGCTCGCTGGGTCACGGCCGCACTTCCTGTCTAACAGCTGCTCTCTGTTTCAGGCAGGATCGTCTTGTGGATGACCTCCTCTCGGGACTTGCTCATCCTTCAGGTACAGACACCGGCGACCTGATGATGATGTCACACACACGTAGCACATGTACATTCACCTGTAATAGCCAGCAGAAGGAAGGGGAGAGACTAATCGCCCAGATCATGTAACCGAAAGACTTTCCGCAAGCCGCAGTAAGCTCCTCCTCCTCTTCAGCTGTCGGTCGTGTCATCACGCAGGTGAAACGTTTGAGGGGCGTTTGTCCTTCTAACATGCTGCAGGTCTGTCTCGCCATCGCCGCTCTCAACTCCGCAGCTTGTCATCAGATCTGCAGTCCACTGTTTGTGAGGTCATTTAATAGAGGAAAGGGCCCCACCCCAGCCCCTAATTACGTCTCCCAGCAAACTGACACATCCTTGGAAAGTTGGAATTAAAATTAATTGCAGCCAGTTTGTGATAAATTACAGTGGAGGGAAGGACCGCTCCCTGACCACGTAAAAGGTAGCACGCCTGGCGTGGACGACGAATGGTGGGTGTCTGCATGCTGTTGGGGGACAATTAAATTCATACCTCCACCTTTAGATCTGAGATATTGTAGCTTATGTCGGAGAAGGCTCTCCTTTACCAAGGAAACCAAGACGGGAAGCAAAGAGACAGCGGTGCTGTCGTCTTAATAAAATGTCCTCGTCTTCCTCCTCACCTCAAGCCTGTGCTGACGTCATGGCGCTAACACACAAATGCATAAACGTGCTCATTTATTCCCCAAATTGTTCTAAGTGCTTATTATAATTACTTATTAGCAGAATAGACATGAGATCCTGCCGTCAGGTTCACGCGTCCTAAAAATCCCACGTTCCCTCTCAAAGACAGTTTGGTTACATCGTTTATTATTATTTAAGAGTCCAGCAGCATCGCAGACACTTCAGTCAGCAGCTAGCAGAGGCTAACGGCTGCCCTACTCCCAGAAAGGTTCAGTGTATCGTCAGCAGCTGTCGTCTTCAGCAGTGAGCTCCTCGGACTCCTGTCGGAGTTTTACAGGCGTGTCAGGGGGAAGCAAAGGCAGACGCTTCCCACACGGCATTGACAGCTGAGGTAAACGGTGACCTGACAGCCTTCAAAGATGGGGAAAATCTCCCTCACTCACTGTTCAGCTGCCTGCTCTCTGCTGACCTCTAGTGGTGACATTTTACACGCAGCTGTCAGATCGATCCAAACCAGCAGCAGCAGGTTCAACACCGATCTGTGACCGTCTCAGAGGCTGAGTCGGTTGGCTGAACTTTGCCCTCTTTTCAGTGTCTTCCTCTTGCCGTGTCTCGTACAGTCTCCATCCCCATCATATGACATCACGTGGCCTGACTTTACTACCCCTCCATGCGTTGCTGTTGATTAACCTTCTGTCTTCATGTAAATGAAAGTGGGCAGGACTCGGGTTTCCTGTTGGCGTCCTCACATGTGGCGTGTTCTCCCGCTGAAATCAGTTCATTCATTTTCCAGTAGCTCCCAGTTCAGGCGCTGTGGTCCATTTCTCACAGGCGTACGCAGCTGATTTTAAATGCCGCTGCCTTTGACTTCACTCACAGAGCATTTCAGCAACATCAGAGACGTCCGGAGGGATTTGTCTTTCGTGAAATGATCCAATATGAACTTTTAAAGATTGCTGATTTATAAAACATTAACAAAGCTTCAGGCGTGTGCATGTGAGCGTGCACATAGGCGTGTGTTCGTGAGGTGGAACAGAGGGCGTTTCCATCGTGTGGAGAAGCTTTAAAGGACGTTCACTGTGACGTCAGAGGTCCTTACAGAGGGGGAATGTCAGAGAGTGTGTGTGTGTGTGTGGGGGGGGGTGGTATTAACATCTTCATGGGGACCAAAGATTGGTAGTTTATTATACTATAATAGTGGGGACAAACGGCCCTCGCGGGGACCAAAATCCTGGTCCCCATGGGGTTGAAGGCATTTTAGAGACTCAAAATGAGGTTTTAGTGTCAGGGTTACAATTAGGTTATGGTTAGGCTCAGGGTTAGGCATTCATTTTTGATGGTTAGGGTAAGCGGCTAGGGAAAGGGTTATGCCAATGAAATGTCCCCACAAGGTTGTGTGTGTGTGTGTGTGTGTGTGTGTGTGTGTGTGTGTGAGAAAAGGAAGTTGCACAGTGATCAATGGCCTGCCATTGGCTCCCCAAGGGCAGGACGCGGTCATGTGATGTGCATTAGTTGGAGCAGAGAGTGGCGGGTGCGTGTCTGAACTAGAGATGGACCGATCCGATATTACGTATCGGTATCGGTCCGATACTGACCTAAATTACTGGATCGGATATCGGAGAAAAATAAAAAATGTAATCCGATCCATTAAATATCACGAAAGCACCTCACAAAACTTGCAACACGCCGTAACTCACCTCAGAATGTTAGCACTCGGAGCAGTATGCATCACGTGATAGAGCGGCTGTGGCATGCGGGACCTGTCGGTGGTCTGGATAGCATGTGGAGCTTCGCTAGCAACCCGGCATTTCATCTCCGACAAAGTTATCCCCGAGAGAAGTAAAGCAAGTGTGTAAGTCCATCTCTGAATGTTTGTAAAGCATTCCTGCGTTAAGCTTAACAAACGATATATGGAGCGACTGCCTCTTCTTGCTGCTACTTCAATCATGAAACTGCTTAATGATCAGCTGATCGGCTTTTCTGTCGCGAGTCCGTCTCTTGTTTGTTTTTGGCCCACTTTGCACCAGAAAGAGGAAACCAGCGGCTGAACAACAGCAGCACGTTTAAGCTTGATAAGCTGTTGTTAGAATTTATTTAATATTACTTTCTACTCGAGGATCTTTTTCTACGTAGCTGACGGCTGGTAACTGTGCAGGGGCGGATCTAGCAAAGTTTAGCCAGGGGGGCCGATAGGGCATTAACAGGGAAAAGGGGGCACAAAGACATACTTTTCTTTCTTATTCTCATTTAAAATGTCTAGCTTTTAATAAATAATTATCTGACACCCAAAGTTTTAATTTGATGTAAAATGAATAGAAGTCCATTACTGTATATAGTAACTATTAAGTCTAATATACCCTAGTAAGCTATAGTACTTTTTCCTTTGGGAAGGTACCATCTGTGCAGTCTGCAATTTTGTTGAAGAAAGATGTTGAATCTATTTAATATTTCTTGAAAAATAATTGATTTCTGTGCATTTTTTTTCACACTGCATCAAATTAAGGTTGATTACGTCGATTAAGCATCATGAGGTGGAGCGTGAGGGGTGGTTCCCTATTTTTTATTTATTTATTTTTGTTGTTGCTGGGAGTTGGAACCCTATTAGTTAGGTTGCTTAATATTTATGCTAAGTACTCTTTAAAATACCAGAATAGGGAGGATGGTGTAGGTTTAAGTTTATTAGATTGATCAGTATTGCTGAACTATGAAATATTTTTTTTTGCATACAGGTATAACAGAATAGCTTTAGTGTAGTTGTTGTTTTAAACTTGAGTATGAACTTATACAAAATGCAGCAAGATATTTAAAAAGCAGTTTTGTTGATTAAAAAACACTATATCGGATTCATATCGGTATCGGCAGATATCCAAATTCATGATATCGGTATCGGACATAAAAAAGTGGTATCGTGCCATCTCTAGTCTGAACAGTACATTCACACGTTACAAATCAGAGCTTTGACCTTTGACCTCCACATGCCAGTTGAACGTCCAGTGAGCTCACAGTCAATCAGAGCAGAGCGCTGTGGCAGCTGTAATCATGTGACATCATCATCAGCTGTTAGCACATTAGCAGTGTTAGCTCCACTCTGTCACATGCTAACATTAGTGTTAGATCAATGCAGCTGCACTTCCTGTTCTGGAAACAAACGCAATCAATGAGAGGCCTGAGGGACGGACACGCATGCACACACACTTTACTGTAGTGGTGAGGGTGTATTTGATGCTGATGACGGGCGACCGAGCATCGATCTGCACACACAGAGAGAGGGTGAGGGGGCGACGGTTGCAACAGTCTAGTTGCGGTCGAGGCGTTGTGGTGGGTGGTTGTCGGGCGTCCGAGTCGTTTTGTGCCTCCTCTAACTCGTCTTCTCCTGGCAGGACTGACAGACCGACACGAAGTTACACAGGAAGGAAGCACGGCCTAGGATGGCGAGTGCGGCGCCGGCCAGGAAGCCGTACCGTAAGGCTCCACCGCAGCACCGCGAGTCACGCCACGCCCTGCCCACTGCTCCGCCGCCACCTGCACCGCAGCCCGACATCAATCAGGTAATCAAACACACTTTAAAGACACCTCCACACCCCCCGCAGCACCTTGCCCGTCAGCGGCTGTCTGGCGATGGGATGAGGCCTGGCGTCCCAACCCTGCCGCCGCCACTCTCAGACAGCGAGCTGGAGGTTTCCAGCCTTTCCAGCCTGGAGCTCTGCACCCCGCCGCCGCTCTTCAGAGGACATATCCACCAACCCAGCTCAGCGAAAACCGCGTTGGCGGGGATGACTGCATCCGGTCACGATGCCATGATTCCTCACCGAAAGCCGCGACCTCAGCGCGGCACGAGTCCTCGCAATGTCAAGACCTCCATTAACACAGGAAACCAGGCTTTCCTGGGACATGGAAGCCCAGCCCCGAAACACGCAGTGAGCTGCAACCCTCGAGGAAGACATCACCACCTCAATTACTGCACGAACGCCGCTGGCCGGACGCGGACCGCCAGCGCTCCTCGGAGCATCCTGAAGCAGCCGACTTCACTGGGTGTGGAGACCTATGACATTATCAGGAAGTCAAAGTCGGTGGAGATGATAAATGACGGCAGAGGGCGGAGCAGCGCCAGCCGGTGCCCTCCGACCCGTTCTCTGGATCGGGTAGAGCAGCAGGGGCTGACCTGGCGGCGGTCCTCGTCCCCGCCCTCCCCTGTCAGGACTGACTGGAACTGGAGGATGCAGGCGCTGCAGGAGAAGGTCCGCTTCTCTAACTTCTTGGATGAGATCACCTGTCGGGTCCTTAGCCCCGCCCGCCTAACACTGCTCGGCAGGTCGGCTTCTAAAGAGTATATAGGCCCCGCTTCCCAGCGCCGCCACCCCGCCTACAGAAACCAGCAGGTGGAGGGGTCTTCTGCAGACCGGACTCGACGCTGGGACGACTGGGTGGCAGCGCTGCAGCGGCCCGGAGGCACGCAGGAGGAGGGGGCGGTGCGGGAGACCGCGAAGCAGCAGCAAGGGTACAGAGAGTGGGCGGGGACTAAACGGCAGGTGAAAAGAGGAGTTAAGGTGGACAAACGTCCTCTCTCTAATCTGTCACTGCTGTCACACATCAAGGTAGGTCCACTCCACCTTTACCCCGCCCCCAACCGTTTCCTGTTGTTCTTTTCCTGCTGCGGGTCAAAGGTCACCAGTCCAGGGTAGCAGACTGGTCTTAGCGGTTCACACTGAGCTCATTAGTTATTGATCATCAAGATGACATCACACAGGGGCCACATACAATACATAGGACGCCAAACTCCCAGTGACGCACTCTGACCTCGCTTTGACCTCTGGTCGTGCACCCCTTGATTTTTGTAACTTGTGATTGGCTCTTCAGCGGTTACGCTGCGATGTTGTCTCCGTGCCGACACCATACTGCAGCAGCTTGTTGCGCTTTAATGGCGGGTATATACAGCTGCGTGCGTGTGGTGACGGCGTGTCAGCAAGCCGAGCTACGGCTGCGAAGGGTGTGGTGGCCGCTTCAGTCCGTCCAATCATGTGATAGTGAGACGGAGAGCAGAGCGCAGGGCGGAGTCCAGAGTGACACGCATACACACAGTTTAAAGTGCAGTTTGTTGTGTGTCTGATGATGTCGTGTTGTGTTTCAGGAGGCGTTGTCGGACTCGGACAGGATCAGGTGAGTCCATTTGAACGTAACTTCCTGTCTGTCACGCCTTCTCGTTAGCTTAGCCGTTAAAACAGGAAGCTGGGCAGCATTTGTCATCAAGCAGCTTCAAACTAAAGGACGTGTGGGCTGTTTGTCCCGTTAGTGTCGGTTATTAACAGGAAGCAGCTTTTAGTTCAGCCAGGGTCATGTGGTCTCTGAACAGGAAGCTCTGTCTTCATCACTTCCTGTCTCCTCCCAGAATCCTTCAGCAGCAGAATGAGGACCTGCGGCGCCGCCTCTCTCTCACCACCCACAAGATGGAGGCCATGGAGGCGGAGTTTGACAGCAACCGCCACTACATGGAGGCGGAGCTTAGCCGGACTCGAGACGACCTGGACAAGATGAGAGACAAGTTCCGCAGGTGGGTGGAGTCAGTTCATCAGGGATGAGAGTGTCAGTCGCACCGCTCACTCTCTTCCATGAAGTACACTTGCAGTACTTGTACTTTGATGTTTGCAGTACTTGTACTTTGATGAATGGTCCCGTGCAGCTCTACGCTCACGGTTGAGTTTTCTTTAACCAACAAACGCGATCCTCGCAGCGCCGATAAAATCAGCTGACCCTTTCCGTACGCGTGTGCTTTGATCTGATCGAAGGTTAATCAGCTGACCGGCCTGCGCCCGAGTCTGCACGCGCTCCGTCACGCTGCTGTGTGTACTGTGTTTCTCGAAGAACAGAAAGTACTTGTTCACTTACCTGTCAGCAACGCCCGCCGTCACAGCCACACGTGGAGTCCGGTCGTCTCTTACGCAACCCGTCCACGTGGCGGTTTCTCGTCTCTACAGGCGGGGAAACGCTGATCACAGCGCCGAGTCTGTATCTGCTCCAGCTCAACACTCTGGCCTCCAATGAGCCTCGCCTCCAGCGCTCTGTTTCCGTGTCTGACGCGGCAGCGATTGAAGGGTCGAACGCACTGCTGCAGTCTACGGTCGGGCGAGCATTACTCATACTTGCGCTCTCTCTCTCTCTCTCTCTCTCTCTCCCACCTGCAGACTCCAGAACAGTTACACAGCGTCTCAGAGAGCCAATCAGGATCTGGAGGAGAAACTTCACGCTCTGGTAAACCTCTGCCTCTCACTCACCTGACCTTTGACCTTGGGATACTCGGGAGCACCGTAGCAACAGGGTTGATCGAGCTCATCCAATAACTGATCAATACCTGAATAAAAACACTGAGGCAGTGTATTGATCACCTGTGGGAGAGCCACGGTTACAGCTTGGACGTGTTTGTTCAAACAAAATGTTCAGTTTTTTTACAAATCCACTGAGCATGTGCAGTGACCTTGGGTTATTGGGCAGTGCAGGGGTGTGTTATGTTACTGAGTGTGTGCATTTATGGTGATGTCATCAGCAGGAACGGCGTGTTCAAAAACTGTCACAGTGACTATTCACGCAGCGCAGACAACGCTAGCTGGCATTGGTGTTGAAATTGAGTCAACCAATCACTAACAGTGCCAAATGAGTGTCAAGCAGCATGACTCCGCCCACTGACTCCAAATGAAAGAAACAATGAGCTGCTGTGGCTCCACGGGCGTTTCAGAGAGGACGTTAGAGCGAAGCTGCTGTCCGGTCTTTTAAATGATGACATATGAACCCTGGGTCTAAACTGCTCTGTTTATTAAGGCTGTTGTGTTTTTAACATGTTTTAATGTTTTGTATCTTGTTCTGTTTAATCTGAACAAGCCACTAAAAACAGTCAGTGATCACTGTCGGCCTCAGTTTTTATTGCAGCTGCTCAGTTTTAAACCCTTATGATGTAGCTACAGCCCATGCAGCAGTATATTAATGACTAACCTCGTATTGTGGATGGATTATCTCAGTTGTTCTCCTGGCTGAAGTTTGGTCCGTTTACAGCATCCTGCTATGCGACTGCATTTGTTCCTGACCACCGAGAACACTCACGTTAACTTTTATAGAGTGGAAAGAAGTTAGCGTTCATCCTCCAGCTTCACTGTTTATGTTATGCTAACATAGCTGTGTAGCTAGCGGTCACGTAGCACATCATTATATAGCAGCTAGCCCAACTTCAGTAACCCTACAAACGTCACTGCTGTTTAGTTTCCTGTCTTCATTTATGTTGGAAGTGATAGCAGAGCTGTACGTTTGAATTTTTTCAGAAATCTCTCAGTCAGAACATGCTATATCCTGTTTAGGTAGAAGCTAGGGAGCTAACTTCCTGCTAACGTCTAACTCCGTTAAATGTCATAAATTCTGTTTTCATGGATGCCTGGATGATAAACTTAATTGTTACACCTGGTAAAGCGGCAACGCTGATCATTTTATTAAAGATGAAAGAATTCAGACAGTTTTTAACTCTCTGTGATGCCGCAGTGTTCGTTTGACTTTGGGACCTGAAGCGGAGTTTAGACCCGGAAACAGCTCATGACGTCAGACTTAAAGACTGGATACTGGGTGTCAGTTTATTCGTGCTAGCATGTGAGCCAACTGTCCCCAGGTTCATGCAGTGTAGCGGACTCACAGCTAGCTGGCTAACTGTAGCTATGTTGCTAAAATTATTGCTAACAGGCTATTTTCCAGTTTCGCTGAGCAGCTAACATGAGCCTGTTTGTGTCTGTGGTCAGTTTTTATTTCACTCCTTAGGATATAATTTACAGGCACAAAGTGATGTAGCGTTTACTCTCCGCAATGGCAATTGTTAGCCAGCTAGCTGTAAGTGGTCTCTGACATGGGCAGCGTCATAAACTGCTGTATTTCTGGTGCTCAGGTGTGCACGCTGCCGAACACGCAATGACTGTTGGCTGAGTGGGCACAGGGGGTGCCAGCGACCTCTGAAAGTTTGGGTGGGAGCTCAGCTGGGGTGGGTGGGGTTAGAGGTGGTGAACGGTTGACAAACTTCTTGTTTTTGTCTGACTGTCGTTCTTCATCTGTTTCTTTCTTTCTCCTTTTTCGCACGCTGCTCCCTGGTGGATTGACTCATCTTCATCACCTCCACCTTCATCACCTCCATCCTCATCGCCTCCATCAGGCTGCTGTCAGTCAGACATGGGTTCATGCAGTTGCGTTTCATGTTCTTCTTCCTCCTCCCTCTCTGTCCCCCCTCCTCCTCCTGTTTGAGCACCAAGTCCTCTCGTTTAGCTGTTAAACTGATTTTTCTGGGAGAAACCTGAGCAGCTTTGAGAGGCGTGAGCTCAGCCTCCATCAGCCTCCACCTGTTCCTCCTTTAGTGTTGCTGTAAGTTCTCTGTGACCGAGCTGGACTGAAGATCCGGCTGATCTCCGCCTTAAAGACTCGGCTCGCTGCGTTTTGAACTTTTTGGGCTTGGTGTTCAAACTCCGCCCATCTCCGCCGATGGCGGTCGCGGATCCAGTTTTTTTTTTTTTTGTTGTTTTGTTTTTTTTGTTTGTTTTTTTTTAGCTTTTAGGTTTTCTGAGCTCGCCTGACGGATCAGGATGAACTGAAGGTTCGTCTTCAGGAAGAGACGATAAAAACGTGTCCGATATTACCAAACATTCACGATAGTGAGGAAAATCATTCCCATCAAAAATACTTTTCTCCAGGAATATTTTCTCAATTTTGTTTTTCCTCTTTTGGAGAAATATCAAATCTTAATTTTAAATCCCGACTTTTCTGTTTGTTGGATAAAAATGTCGTTTGTATTTTTAGAATCAGACTTTGTTAAAATGTTGATTTAAGACTAAATATTTGTGTTTCTTGCAGCTTTTTAAAAAACATATTTTGATATAAAATGTTTCTGGAAATCAGAACTTTTCTCAGATTATTTTGACATAAAAATATAAAAAAAATAGCGATTATTTTATTTTTATTCCAGAGCTGCTGTGAACAGCACACCTGTTGGTCGGTAACAAATGGTGCTCATTTCCACCTGCAGCGGGCGGAGCTTGTCCATTACATTCTCCGTGGTGCTGCACGCGTGCAGAATGCGTTCCTCTAGCTGCGGACGAAGGTCCTGATCTGACGATGAGCAGAAAACTGATGCTCACGTTTGAGACGTGCTTGCAGAGTAAAAGCTGAACATCGAGCTTGTTTTCCAGCTTCAGCGCTTTGATCGGGATCTTATCGATCTTATTGATCTCCTAGCACACGCCACTGCTTCCCATAATGCATCTGTAAGAGCTGCTGGCTTAATGCAGCATTCAAATGATCTGGGAAAACTAGCTTAACTTCACAGCGCTGGCTGAAGGAGGACTAGTTTGAAAAGCTGACAGGAGAAGCTGAGCTGCACAGAAAACTACAAACATGTTGCCCACACGGAAAAATGTGCGATTCAGTTTTTTCCCACATGATCTGAATGTAGGTTTCCGCTGAAGGCCCACCTGCTGTTGCCTCAGGCTCCTGATTGGCTGCTTTACTGTGACTGATGGCTGGTACGCTAATGCTTTGTCTTTGCCCCGCCCACAGCTGCGGAAGGTGGAGAGGGACAAGAAGACGATGGACCAGGAGATCGTGCAGCTCACCAACAAACTGCTGGAGGCTAAAAACACCATCGACCATCTGGAGGAGCTCAACGTGAGAACAAACAGTCACTTGTGTAAAAATGTTCAGCTTCCAGGTCAAAGTTCAAAGTGTCAGGTGTTTCACAGTGAGACGACAGGAAGTAAAAACTACTGTGTGATAACTTCCTGACTGACAAGACTTGCTGTCAGTCAGGTGGTCTCTGTAAAACCATTGTTCTGCAGGATGGGCTTTTATTTTGTTTAATGGTGTCTGTTTCCTGTGAGCGTGCTCTGACTGATGCTCTCTTCTGTCTGCAGGAGCGCTACAGGCAGGACTGTAATTTGGCCGTTCAGCTGCTCAAGTGCAACAAGTCGCACTTCAGGAACCACAAATTTGCTGATGTGAGTAACTTTTATTATTACGAGTGGAAAATTCTCTGAATCTGCAGTCTCTCAAACGTCCAGCAGGGGGCGACTCTGAGAAAATGAACCTCCTGCTCAGCTGACCTCTGACCCTAGTAAACTGTTTCCTGATTGTTTTGAGATCTGAGTGAAACAAACGTGAAGTTAATTTGGGAGGATTTTAGTCCCTGTGGCGTCACAGCACCGCAGGAAGCAGCTGAGGGCGGGCCTACCTGTAGTTATCAGGGCAGTGTAGCTCAGCAGTGTCTCCGGGTTCAAAGGTCACATCTGCCTCTCACTCTGCTCCAACTGTGGTAGTTTCTTGCTCCAGCTGACAGGCAGAGTGTCAGTACTGAACGTCAGAGCTGACGTCACTGGAAGGTCCTCGCCGCTGCAGATGGCAAGGAGTTTTCCACTGGTCAGCAGGAATCGGGCGAATGAATCTCCAGTATAACGCTTTAATGGAGGAAACTGGCACACGCGCTAATGCCATTAAAGCGTGAGAGTGGGATCGATCTGCTGCCTGCATCAGACCCATTAGTTTAGAGACACACACGGATATTTCCAGGAGAGAGAGTGTGTGTGTGTGTGTGTGTGTGTGTGTGAGGACTACTGACTTTGAAATGGGTCACCATGACAACCACTGCATATGACTTCAGCTCTGCGCTGGATTTCTGGAACAGGAAGTAACATATTTGGGAGAGAGGCGTGGTTATCTGGCCGTAGGTATCAAAGAGCTCCAGTTCAGGTGAAGCCTAGCAGACCATTAGCAGCAAGAGGCCACGCCCCTAATAATGGAAACCTTAAACCTCAATACAGTTTAGACAAGTGAGTTAAAAGCATCCTCCCCATGGACAGGTGTTACATTTGTCTCTGACTTTTCTTTGATATATAAAACTGTGTCATCTGCATCTCGTGATAGAGGTGTTACCGTAGAGACCAGTTTGTGTGTTCGGCCGTAAACACGTTCATTTCTGCTGTGATGTTGTAACACGGGGGACTGACTCACTGCTGCCTCTGCTGGTTGTTAGAGGTACTGCAGGTTCTGTAACTTCCTGTTTTAGACCTACAGTTTATTGGCTGATGAAGACTTTAGTTTGTGACCCTGTCTGTGGAGCTGAGTGCCGAAAGAACGGGAATTAAACGTGTACGTGTGTGTGTGTGTGTGTGTGTGTGTGTGTGTGTGTGTGTGTGTGTGTGTGCAGCTGCCCTCAGAGCTTCAGGACATGCTGAACAAACACATGAAGAGCAGTCTCCCAGAGCGAGGCCCCGCCCCCGGCTCTCAGGACCCAGACACGCTCAGTTTGACGCCCGCTGACGTCGTGCCGACCTCGGTCATCGCCCGTGTCCTAGAGAAACCCGAGCCGCTGGTCCTGAACTCTGCCCAGTCCAGCAGCTGTGGCCGGCCCGTCGCCGAAGACGTCTTCGTGCACGTGGACATGACGGGCCCCGGGGGGTCCGAGGGGCGAGGCCGGGAGAACTGTGCCGGTCAGGAGACGTCGCATCAGAACGGCTCGTGTCGCAGTCAAAGCAGCTTGGATGAAGAGGCAGGTGGAGCTCCATCTTTCGAGAAGCTGAACCCGTACCCAGCACCACCTCCACCCCACCCTCTCTACCCCGGGCGCAAGGTCATCGAGTTCTCGTCGGACGACAAAGTGAAGATCCCGAAAAACTCGCCGCTGCCCAACTGCACATACGCCACGAGGCAGGCCATCTCGCTGAGCCTCGTGCAGAATGACGACGAGCGGTTGGCCCCTGGCAGCCCCGCCCCCTCCTCCTCCTCTGGAGCCCAACAGCGCACGCCACCATCACAGAGAGACGCCCCCAGCGAGCCGCTGTCCAGCCAGTCCAGCCCATTCAGCAGCCCGCCTCAGGTAACTGAAGCCTCACCCACCATCACACCAGTTAAATCTCAGATGCGAGCTGATGATGATGATGATGATGTTGTTTTTAACCCCTCCCACTCAGGCACCCAGTGTCCTCGCGAGCTCTGGCAGCTCTGAGGAAGACCTGCTCGCCAACTGGCAGCGGATGTTTGTGGAGAAGATGGCGCCGTCCAGCGACGGCACGCTGCTGCACCGCACGTCCTTCAGTAGCCAGACGGCTCAGGAGCTGCAGAGGAGGAGGCAGGTGCCGGTGGGAGTGGCCTCCTCCTCAGACCGGCACAGGGCGGCGTACTCTGATGGCGAGGAGGGCTCGTCGGCACGCAGCTGGACACCGAGCCGCGGCTCTAGCCTCGACACAGACACCGACACCGAGCAGCGGGTGGGGAGGCGGGGCTGTTACGGCGGCAGGGACTGTTCGGAGGAGGAGGAGGGAGAGCAGCTGCTGATGAACCTGGATGATGACGGTGGGAGCGGGGACACTGCAGTCACCGTGGTGACCAGCCCCGGCGACGCCCGCAGGGAGCTGGAGGAGGAGGGCGAGAGCTCAGGGGAGGAGAGAGACATCCTGCCCCACGAACTGCCCGTCATCTCAACCCGTCTAATGGACTTGGACCCCGCCCTTGGCGCCATCGCGCTGCATCGGCCCCAGAAGAGCCCGAAGAGGATGGGAGTGCACCACCTGCACCGGAAAGACAGCCTGACCCGCGCCCAGGAGCAAGGCACACTGCTGGACTGATGCTTGCTCGCCCCGCACTGTGCTCCGCTGACCTGATGCTGAGGTCAGAGGTCACACCCATCCAGGATATAGCCATACTCTACCGTATGCCGAGCTCGCCGCCTGACCCGGGTGTGTGCGTGAGACACGAATCACTGTCCACATACTTTTGGTCTGATGACGTGTCAAGAGTGGTGATGATGTAGCAGAGAGGAGACATGGCCAGAAGTATGTGGACACGTCAATCGTAACACTTGGCAAACCGCGTGCGTGCGTGCGTGCGTGCGGGCGTCATTCACTAACAATGCGTCCACACAAATCTGTGATTTCTGTTTTCGTACCTGAATCCGTACGCGCGGTCAGAGAACGCTGCAGCGTCCACGTCACATATTCAGCACCCCCATTAGCCTGACCGTCACTTGGTTTGTTTACGTTTGAACCGTGGTCGCTCCCGTGGAAACACTGTGGAAAGCTCCGCCTCTTCTGGCCTCCTCGGACACTATTATTCAAGTTTCTTTTTCTTCGCCTCAGACACGTAAGCGTGTGTCCTTGGATAGAGAAATGGGGGCGGGGCCATATGTGGATAGTATGCTAATTATATTGCAATTGCGCAGGGCTGGTTAACGGATTAACGGCCGGTACGCATGTGAATCCAGCTGTAATATGGCGCCGTTTAAGAACGTTTCCACGCAAATATTGGTGAATGAGGCCAATAGAGTTCTGATCAGCTGATTATCAATCAATCATCAGATAATGTCCATCCGTATGTGGACAGCCTAAACCGAAGTTTGACGTTTCTGTGAATTTGGAAAAGAAATACTTTTGACTGGTTGGTTCTCCACGAAGGTGTCCGCATATTTATGTCCATATGGCGTCTTTGATTCTGAGTCTGCATATAGAGTTTATACAGTATGAGCAAAAGTATGTGGACAATTAAAGGTTCAGTTGAATTCTGAACAATCAACATTCAAAACCACGTCTCGTGTGTGTGTGTGTGTGTGTGTGTGTGTGTGTGTGTGTGTGTGTGTGTGTGTGTGTGTGTGTGTCTCAGAGCAGAAAAATAGATTTTAAAAGCAAAACTTTACCGGATGTATTTGCCTTTTTTCATGAACAGGAGCTTTTATTTTGAAGAGACACACACAGACAGTGCCTCGCTCGCCCTCAGTCTCTCACTCCACGGTTGTGAGTGTGACACCGGGCACACAGTCTTTTCACTAAGACTTTTATTTTGAAGTCTGTACTAATCATTGATTTCCTGTTGTTTAGTCAGCTGATTGATTTGTTGTGGAGCTGCAGACTGAGGTTTGACCTTTGACCCAGATTCACCTCTGCCCCCTCGAACACTAGGACTGCGCCTGTGGGTTGGGGGCGGGGCTTCTTCTCAACTCACACCTAGAATGTACCAGTTTTGTTTTTTTGCTGTCATGTTTGTTTTTTTCTGAAATATTGAGTATTGTTTTGTTATTAGTTTTTTTTTTTTGCGTTTATAGATTTGTGATTTTTTTTTTTTTTTTTTTTTTTTTTTTTTTTTTTTCCCCCCCCTCCCCTGGTCAATTTGTGCTTTTGTCATGTGTCTACGGAAGCCTGTCGGTGCCAGAAATTCTCAGTTTCATTTAAATGATGATTGAAAACAAAAACTCTACTGATATTCCTTTAAATAGCAACCTGATTCCTACAAAATAAAAGCCTCTATAGTGGGGGAAATTGGGGTTAAAACAGAAATCAAAGAATCTGTTTGACTTCCTGCAGTGCCCCCGGTGGCCTGGAGGAGTTTATATTTGTGGCACCTGTGAGCCTCCGTACCTGACCTCACTCTGTTCTTCTTGTGATTGAATGTCAGCTCGTTGCCTCCTCACAGCTCTGATTGTCACTCCCACCGAGGCCCGACGTTGGGTCATCAATCGGTCCCGCCTCTCTGACTAACGGAGGTGATCGATCATTGGACGGATTAATGGTGGAATGTTCAGGGGCTTTTTCAGGTTTCCTGCAGAGAAAACTATTTACAGAAACGGGAGCTGCTCACAGTTTTCAGCCGCTTTCACGGGACGTGATGTCACAGCGGAGAGCGCTGCAGCCGCTGACAAGTTAAAGCTAGGCCGCTCGCTGATGTGGTGGGAAGGTCGAGTTGTGGTTGTGGCGTAGCGACAATCGACTGTTTGAGTTTCAGCGCTTTCTGAGATGTAAACTGCCCGTGTGCATGCTACGTGACATTTACACACCTGTGCGTATGTCTGAAACTTAACGGACTAAACGCTGTGCGAGCATTATGAACAATGCACACCGACAATTATCTGAAGTGACAGCAGGGAAGTTCACGCCTCCCTCCTCTTCTGGGGAAACGTCGAGGAGTTCATGTTCACGTTTATGGCATTTCTCAACGGCGATGCGCCACCTGGTGGCAGATGGCTGCATAATATTTAGGACACAATCAATTACCGCCATTGGTCAATTTAAATTTTACCAACTGGATTAACTCGTACGTCTGGTAACGACTAGTGACAGTAGTGACCACGCAGTGACCGCATGTGAGGTCAGATGTGCCCGCTGCTGTAACTCACAGTTCAAACAGGAAGTGAGGCATCTTGGTCCAACCATGGCGTCATGGGACTGAGGGTTTTTTTGGGGGTTTTTATTTTTTTGGTTTGTTTTTTTAATCGTAACTTTGACGATGTGAATCAGCACGCGATGTCTCGCTGAAGGACGCCATCTCTGTTTGACCTCACAACATGCTACATCTGCCCCATTATACACCGTGATGATGATGATGTTGTTTTCAGATTGTTAGTTGACAGATGGTGGGAAACAGACCAAAAGAGTACGCACTGATTCAGTTGAAATTAAACAGCAGAAAAAGTAAACGAATCCGCACCAAACGTCACGCCGGAGCATCGAACCCTGAGCGTGTCCAGGTGGACTGTGTGTGTTTGGGGGGGGGGTCGTATTGATAGAGACTTGAGGTGTTTGTGAGGACATTTCAGGCATTTTTCCAGTGGAAACACTGAGGTGAAGGTGGGCGGGGCTTCCTGCTCAGACTGCAGGTGAATAAAACATAGACAAGCGGAGCGAGCAGCTCAAAGCTGCGAGCTGATGAAACATTTAAACCTTTTTTTCCTTTTGCGAGTCCTTCATCCTGCAGACACGTCGTCCTCCTGCTGGAGTCGTCAGCTGCTGTTAAATTATTCACCTTTTTTCCGTCTCGCTAATATTTCACTGTGTGTGTGTGTGTGTGTGTGTGAGAGACTCTGTGAGGAATGAGGTCACTGAGACTTTCCAAACAGACCAGGTTTCAGGGTCGGAGTCCTGGTACCGTTTACCTGGTACAAAACCAAAAGGTAGGTGTGTGTGTGTCAGTGTGTGTGAGAGAGAGAGAGAGAGAGAGAGAGAGAGAGAGGGTATAAATAGATGATACATGAGGACTCGTACATCTTTAATGATGCGACTTGTCGGAGCAATGACATCACTCTGCTTGTTTTAACCTTCACATTAAAACGCTTCACAGCGTCAGTGTGTTGTAGCCTTTAGTTAATGCTTTTATTCTGAAAAGTATTAACTAAAGAGGTAGGAAACGGTGATGAACGACTCTGGTGATCTAAGGTCAGACTGAAGTGGTGTTTTCTTGTCTGCTTCCTGTTTAAAGTGACTCTGTGTCCCAGCATGCATCAGAGAAACATGCAAGTGTTCGCGTCAGTGGGTCCTTGATTTCCAGGCCCCGTGACAGCGGCGAGCAGCTCCTGTTGTCGTGTTCGTCTGATGTTTTTGGAAGCTCAGTTATCAGTGCTTGCTAACGTGTGGTGTCGCGCTGTTATGCGTCTCCTTTTACAGAGTAGATGATTTTTAAAAATGGCGTTGATGAGTCAGATCCTGTTTGGAAGCCTCTGTATTAGTTGGCTCACCTGTGCAGGTGGAGCTGGGCGGCCTCACTGTTGGCGCTAAAAAGGTAAACACACGTTTCTACTGTATTTTCTTTTTTCGTTCTGTTTCGATGTGTCTGCACCAAGCCGACACCATCATGGCTGCGGACGGGCGGGGGGCTTATGTGAAGACGACATGGAGTCACCCGAGGACCGACAAACGGTAACTAGTGGGGGAGTGTCTGATTGTAATCCCGCCCCTTACGCTCTCCCCCCCAACGGGTGCTGTCTGAGGTCACGACCTCTGACCCCAGGCGCGGTGTTTTTGGGGTCAGCTGGGTGGTTTCCTGTCCTTGCCGCGTCTCGCCTGGCGGACAGAAACGGACTGTTAATCTCTGACGATTTTATTTTCTCAGTTTGTAAACAATGTATATTTTAAAGCTAATAAAATATTTTAAACAAAGCTCCGCCTCCTCGCCTGTTATTGTTTTAAGGACCTTTAAGTCAGGTTGGAGTTTGGTTTGTACTGCATGAAGGAAATAATCAGATCGTCTCGTGTCTGAGCTTCACTGGGCGATGCTTCTCTGTTACCCATGCCCAAGCAGGTTTTTATCTACTAGGGGCGACCGTGCCTCAGGGAGTTGGGAATCGCATCTGTAACCGGAAGGTCGCCGGTTCAATCCCTGGACTCTCTGTCCTGGTCGTTGTGTCCTTGGGCAAGACACTTTACCCTACTGCCTACTGGTGTTGGCCAGAGGGGCCGATGGCGCGGTATGGCAGCCTGGCTTCTGTCAGTCTGCCTCCACCAGTGTGTGAATGTGAGAGTGAATGAATAGTGGTATTGTAAAGCGCTTTGGGTGCCTTGAAATCCAATCCATTACCACTGCGATGGTCGAGGAGGTGGAGCCGGGATGGACCTGGCAACCTCCTGATGGCGCCGCAGTTCTGAATGTGGATGCAGAGATGGACTGCTTTTCAGTGATTGATCAATAAATGCATTGAGCAGCAGATTTCCCCCCACTGTGACGCGTGTGGAGTTTGTAGCTGAATGTTGGGAGGAGGAGCAGCCTTTCCTCATGTATTTAAGGTGGAATTCCAGATGTCAGAGCTTATGTCGATCGAGTGGAATAAAGATTCCAACGCTTGCAAAAATAACCAGGTTTATCAAGCTGTTCCCGAACGCCTCGTCAGCGACCGTTTCCTCTGAGGCTGGACGGTAGCCCCACACACAGATTTGTATCAGGCTCTGCTGCCACCTGCTGGTAGCCGCAGGAACTGAGTCCTGCTGCGCCTCCCTCTGTGCGATAACTCGGCAAAGGATTGTGGGTAATGCAGTTTGAATCACCTGTAACAAGCTTCCAGTGAACAAGGAATCAGCCGGAGAACGGACTGTCCGAAGTATTTTAATGCAGGGGGACCTTTGAACTTTTACATTAAGTATGAACCAAATCAGAGTCTTTGAATTTAACAGTTTCAGGAAAAAAATAGAAGAGAATCACCTGAAACCATCAGAACCATAATGACCATTTCAGCAAGAAATATCCTCAGAGACACGTGAAGCATGTCCCTTCACATTAAAAGCACAAGAACATTCACGATCTCAATTGGAAAAGAAATTGCTTTGATTTTAACAGACATGGACCAATCACAGGGCTTCACTTTATTTAGGAAGGTGATGCACATCTGGAACAGCTGCTTTCAGTTTTTCAGGCTACTAAAGAACTGTTCCAGAACCTTCTCCACCTCGTCCTTGCTGTAATCTCGCACCACAAAGTTCTCGACGTCAGTGGCTCCTCGGATCATGGCCGACAGGACTGCACAGAAACAGGAAGTCAGCACGAAGCAGCCAACCAGGTTGAAGCGTGTCAATGAGGAAACAGGAAGTGCACTCACTTCGTCCTGACGATGGTCTAAACAGGCAGAAGATTTTTTTCTTCATATCGACGGCTCGACCGAGCTCGTAGCCAACACCCAGAGACGGCTGCGTCACCTCGGCAACAACCACTGAGATCAGAGGTCAGAAGTCACATGGGTCACTGGCTCAAATTCCGTGATCAATGATCAACAAAACGATTGGTTCTCACCATCAGATTGACGCAGCCAATCCAAGTCTCGGTTGTGAATGGCCTGGTCCCCGGACGCTGCATTGTTCTCTCCTGTCCAATCATAGTGCAGCAGTTCAGTGACATAACGCACACACGCACACACTCTTATTTTGAAGGTCAGAACCAGAAAACCAAACCTGAAATCGGATACAGTTAATGTGACTCCGCCCATTTTTGTGACGCAAATGCTTTTATTTCTGAAATTTTTTTATTTATTTTTTTACCTTGGAGGTCAGCAGGTGCTGGTGTGACCTCGCCCTCTCTGATGCTTCACGTTTGATAAAGCGCGTCACTCTGACTTTGGCTGTTACTTCCTGCACAGCTCGCTCTCCCTCTGTGTCCTCAGAGACCAGTTTACCATCAAAGCGCTGTTATTGTCAGGCACCAGTCTGCTGCTGTGTTCAGTGTCGGCCTCTGACATCACAGCCTCATTTCTCCTCTTCAATACTGAACAAATGTTTGCTCAGCTGTGTCTGTAACTTTGCTGTGCTTCACTTCAGCAGCATCAGGTAATGTTCACATGCTGATTCATGGTTTGCTTCAGTTTAATATTTTTGAGGTTATCTGCTATAAAAAGCCAAAGCAGGAAAATGTTCTCTATGTTTTTATCCTCAGTTACTTTGACAGGAAGGCCTCTGCTGTAATGCTCACACCTCTGATGAAGTCTCACAGCTTTGTTTTCATACACAGACATAAAACATGGAGATGTGCTGATAACTGATCAGAATTATGATATTTCTGACTGTCTCAGTTGGAATCGAATAGAATCAGAGAAATCGATTCCCAGCCTCTTCCACCATGTGAACGCGCACCGTTCTGACTGCCGGTGTTCTGGGAATCCATCCTCCCTGACAAACCATCCTACCCGTTTTTTCTACGCATGCGCACAACACGAACTTCAGTGGCGAACCGTCCTACCTTTGTAAATGTGACATACAAGCATACTTCAGCAGCTAGAATTAAGTGACAAATCGTCCTACCTTTGTTCATATGAGCATATGAGTTTTCTGTGTGTGACCTCTGACCTCTGTCGCTGAGCTCGGCGCTGCTCACGTGCTCGGTCAATACGGTCCCGTAGCTCTGTAGCGCGTGCACGATCCTCCGGTACACGTGCACGTCGTCCCTCCCGCCGCGGATGCTGCCGCAGAAATAAACCTTCATCCCGTTTCTACTCAGACTCTACTGACGGTTCCCGCGCTGTCGCTATACGTCACCGGAAACAGGCGATCGTGCTCGGAGCTTGCGCCCTGAGCTCAGACTGACAGGGAGCTGAACGTCACGGAGGTGAAAGGCCAACAGCCCTCCTCCTCCTCATCGGGATCGCGTGCCTTCACGGGGTCTGACACCTGAGGGTCACCCCCACCTGTATCTATAACCACACACAGGTGTTTATTTCCACTGCTGTGATTGGCTGCTTAGACTCTGATTGGCTCAGACAGAGTTTAGGGTGAAATAAAATTTAAAAATCAAACTTATTCTTCTGTGGTTTAGTCCTGACAAACTTCCTGTCGTTTCAAAATAAGGCATTTCAAAGCACAACATCAACTGTCAAAGGTCTCTGACACACTAAAAGTGTTTCCACTAACAGGTATTTTACAGCTGGTTTCCGATTCTCCCTCCCTGTATTCCCGCCTGGATGTTTTTCCAGTTTGGAGGCTTCAGATTTTTGCAGTTTGCAAACAAAGTTCCTCCGATTCTGTCGCACTGTCAGAAACAGCTGTTGCTGTCCTGCACAGTAATTCATAAACACAGATATTATTTGATGGATTTGGCTCCTGGCGTTGTTTACAGGTGCTGTCAGCCTGCCAGTAGATCACCTGTCGGGAGTTTTCTGGCACAGCTGTGGGGGAACATCTGCTTCCCTGCAGAGCTTTACTCCACAGAGAGGTGACCTCTGAACCCCTGCTGTTGTATTTGGAGTTATTGACTGTGTCACTATTGTGAAACAGCACTGGAGATCTTCAAGTATTTATTAAAGACAATCATTCATTGATACGACCCGAAAGAAGCGCCTCAACACATTTGAATCCACATCTTCAGGTTCGGGTTGATAACCAGAAGATTTGTGGTTTATCTTGGAAAGGTGCTTGTGTTGGATCAGACTGGATCAGTAGGACTCGTGTTCGGGGTTGTTGACGGCAGTGACTCACACTGAACATTTCTCTTCCATAAATATAAATGTGGGAAGCAGAAAACTGAAAATAACAAAATGCACTTTTGTTTATGATACAACTTCTTTTTGGAGTGAAAAAGAATCTGTTACTGTTCATGATGTTTCATATTTTTGTGCTGTTGCTGTAAATATTTGTGTCTGTTCTGAGTTTTAGTTATTAAATCGAGTAAACATCATGAATATCTTCACTTTAACACACATCATGTGACCTCTTTGTTTTTTTTTTATCTGAAGTAGACTCAGGTGAGTTTTCTGCTGACTTCCTGTTCACCTGTGACAACACACAGCTGTGAATGCATCAGAACATTACTCTGAAATACAGGCTTTCATTTTGGAAAAACTGACGTACAGGAAGTCTGAATTTGATGAAACCTTTATTATCCCATATGTACACGATCAATAAATCAAAAAGTGAAGGTCGGAGAAGAAACAACCCCTTTTCACTGGCAGCCTACAGGTTGATGTGCAAGAATGATTGATCACTCACACACACACACACACACACACACACACACACACACGCGCAGGTCTTTAAATTGAAGCGTTTAAGTTTCACAGACATAACAGAAACCCCCTCCCCTCAGTAGGCGCTCAGCAGCATCCCCGGGTTCCTAGCCGTGGCGTTGAGCATCACCTCGGGCACGTCTCTGGCCACCCGCTGCATGGGCGCCATGTTGTGTCCTTCCAGGGAGTCGAGCAGCCCTGAAACAAACACGGAGGAGAAAACACGAGTCAGCAGACACACCTGTGCAGAAGTAAGCATAAAAACCAGCGAGACAGAGCACGCCGTGCCGACCGAACCGCCCTGGACCGGCAGCAGGAGAACCACAAAGACCTGTCTCTGTGCTTCTGGTTCTGACCTTCTACGATGGTGTGGTAGTTGAAGTGCAGGTAGAGCAAAAAGAGCATGTGCAGCAGCCCCAGCATCCCGCAGAGGAGGAGCCGCGGCGTCTGACCCACAGTCCGAGAGAGCAGCGCCGCCACCTGCACGCGCGCGCGCACACACACACACACACACACAAACAGGTGAGCTCACACAGGGAGCGTGTCCTGGCACAGGGGCTGATGGGAAGCGACAAGCTCACCATGCGCAGTGTGGACAGGCCGCCGAGCAGCAGCCACAGCCCGTAGAACAGGAAGTGGAAGTGGATGTTGTAGGTGACGAGGAGGACGATGCAGGGACCAAACAGGCCGTAACCCTGGCAACGGGAGACAGGAGGTGAGGTCACATGACATCTTGTAGGAGGAGGAGGGCTGCATTCAGGTGCGGCTCAGAAACCTGAATCACATCTGAGCCAGCAAAAACACACCACCCTGTTCTGTGTGTGTGTGTGTGTGTGTGTGTGTGTGTGTGTGTCTGCAGTTCCAGGACTTACCAGCAGGGACAGCATCTGCAGCATGGTGATCTGAGCGTTGACCAGGTATGCCAGGAAGTAGATAAAGGCAGAGACGCCGAGCCAGTAACCGAAACACGTCCCGATAGCAGTGCCCATCAGTGTGCCCTCTCTCTGCAAATACACACACAGAGAACACTTTAACAGACAAAGAAACATGAACAGGGTGTGTGTGCATGTGTGTGTTCTTACGATGACAGTTCCTGAGGTCTTCATGCCGTGCAGCAGGATCGCCACCAGAGTGAACACCAGCATCAGCGGCCCGTACAGCTCGCCTGCGATCTTCTGCACAGGAAGCACACGCGTCAGAGGAACCTAAACCTGGATCTGAACATCACCTGTACAGGTGTGAATCTGACCATCGAACTGCAGTGAGACACGTTTGGACCCTTTATCAGCATCTCCACCACTAAGCTCCCTCACGAACATCAGCTCCAGCCTCCGGTCCAGCAGGAGGCGCTAAGCCTGCTCACTGACTGCCATTAACACTACGACAAAGAGACTCATGCATACCTGGGGGAAGTTGATCATGCGGACAGGTATCAGCGACTCGATCAACCTGCGGGGGAGTCAGCCATTAGCTGTTAGCACTAGTCTCAGCAGAAAGCAGGAAACAGCTGACAGGAAGGAAGTCTTACCTGTTGCGCACCTGTACCGGCTCTACGTCAAAGTATGGCCGCAGGATGTCGATGTTAGCGTACAGGTTGAAGGCTTTGGAGGCCTGACGCTTGCCCGCCTGCCACACCTGAACGCATCACACAGGTAAAACATTTCAGAGAAGAAGAAACGAGTTAGCGCTTTTCCACTAACACCTGCTCGGCTCGGCTTTTAGCCGTAGTACCTGGTACCAGGTAAAGTACCTTTAGTACCTGCTTGGCCAGGGTTCCAAGTGATCTGAGGTGATCCAAACATGTAACATCAACAGACTGCATCCCACCGATTGGCCGGTCAGTGGCTTCACTCGATGAGACATGAGAGCGACTCCTTTAGGAAAATCAAAACCGCCTTTTTTGAAACCCACAACAAGGAATGTGGCCACACAAACCAACACCGCGACGTCTGACTGAACGCCACAGAGCAGCGGGTGCACCATCGCCTCGACATCCTCCACTGTTGTGTCGTGTTTGTGTCACGTTAAAACGACGGCACAGGACTGTCGTCACCGCTGACGTCAAACGACTGAAGCCGAGCAGGTACTAGTGAAAAAAGCGGTAAGAGTGACGTCACTAAGTAACAACAGAGGCGTCCAGGGGCTGTTAGGGTTGATTTTTAAATAAAGCTGTTGTAATTATATTTATATACACACTGCAAATGTGCTCGTATGGGTTGGCACTCCTTTGAAGGTTGAAAGCTTCGTTCGGCGTGACTGTCCGGACTGATAAACTGTAGGAATGACGTCGACTGCAGAGGTTTGTTCGCAACACGCTTACACACAGATAATGGTTAGAATAAGTCTCTGGGTTCGAGCGTCCGAGCAAGATATTCTGAACCTGAACTTAGAGTCAGTAGAAGAACAATGGATAATAACATTAGATTATCAAGGCTGGGCAGGGAGGTGTTTTCCTTTTCTGTCTCGGACAGAGAAGCGAACAGATACCGGGCGATGGACGGGGAGGATTCGCCAGGAGACAGCACGACTGCCGCGTCTGTGTGGGAGCCATGATAACCTTTGTTTTTGTCTCACTATAGAAAGTTGTGCTGCCCGTTTGAGGGTTATCCTCTTGGTGAACCAGATGCTTGATTTCACACACAGATCCACAGCACTGTGTAAACTTGTAATTTCAGCTGCCAACACAAATTAAATCTTTTTAGCTGGCAGACCTTTCTCCTGAATTTCCTTCTGAAAATTTGAACACGGCAGAGCCGGTCTTTGTGTGGCACAGAGGAGCTTTAGCTGGACTCTGTAACAGCAGCTAACAGCTACAGAAGAAGAAAATGTTTGCAAGTGTTTGAGACCAGATAACCCCGCCTCACCTCGTCGGCCACCTGCCGGCCCAGCTGACCCTTTAACCCCTTCATGCCCAGGAACTCTCCGTCGTCGGCCACGTCATCCTCGGTGGCGGCAGCCTCTGCCGCGACCTCCTCCTCCTCCTTCATCCTCTGGTGCATCTCGCCCATGTCCTCAAAGCTCGAGCCCGACGTGTCGTCCATGTTCTCCATGTCGATGACCGCTGAGCCGCCGCCCTGAATGCAGGAAACACGAGAGTGAGGGAAGGAGACAGGAGAGGAAACACGGAGACGTATAAGGAGACAGGAGAGGAAACACGGGAGACGTATAAGGAGACAGGAGAGGAAACACGGGAGACGTATAAGGAGACAGGAGAGGAAACACGGGAGACGTATAAGGAGACAGGAGAGGAAACACGGGAGACGTATAAGGAGACAGGAGAGGAAACACTGGAGACGTATAAGGAGACAGGAGAGGAAACACGGGAGACGTATAAGGAGACAGGAGAGGAAACACGGGAGACGTATAAGGAGACAGGAGAGGAAACATGGGAGACATAAAAGGAGACCGGAGAGGAGTCTTACTGAGGTAGGGCTCGATCCGTTAAACCGACCAACAGTTTGTTAATCAGTTTATCAGAGGAGCTTCCAGCTGATTACAGCTGTTCAGTCGGCTGATCTCAGGTCAGCCTGGTGTTAGCCTGTTAGCTCTCGGGTCTCCTGTTACCATGTTAGCATGGTTTGATTCCTCACAGTGCTTTAACCTCGCGAGCTCACCTGTACGCTGTTTCGGGCTAACCTGCAGCGTCACTCAGGTGCTGTTACTTTTATAGGCCGGCTGGGATGCTCGTTAGCCTGTTAGCATGTAGCTCACCTGGATGAGATTATCGTCGAAGCTTCCCCATGGTTCCGTGTTCCTGCTCCCGGAGCCCGAAGACATTTTCCCCACAGCAGCAGCGGCTCTCCGTGGGGTGGAGTCTGTGTCCGTGGTTCGGTCGGTGGATCCGCGGATGGATCTTTTTCTTTTCCTGCTTCTAAAATCTGATGTTTTGGTCCGTAGAACGCCCCGCCCACCGGCTGACGCCACATCCCCAGTCGACGTGGAGGTCGAAGATATCGCGATATTTCCGTGAGAGTTTTTTCATTCATTTGATCATATCTGATTCATGTCCTGAGATTCCACTCAGGACAAATCGATGTTTTACAGACGCTCACCACTCCATTTCTTCTCTGACATGCAGATGATGTTTGTCGAGAACAAAGGGTTCCAGTTTGAAGCAAAACTGTAAAAAAAACATGTAGCAATCAGAAAAGATGAAGATACACATTTTAAATCTCAGTCAGGGAGAGATTGAATTCTTTCTCGTGTGACATTAAATCTGCTCTGAGTGGTCTGATGTTATTTTCTGATGGTTCACAGTCACACATCACTTCTGAGAGCTGATTAATGCCAAGTTGTCTTTAATCCTGGTCCAGTGAGCTCCAACAGCACGCTTATTTATGTGTCTTTTTAAAGATTTGGAAACATATCTTGATGCTCAATCATCCAGGTAAGCAATTCCCAAAAAGTTGATTCTGTTCATCTCAGTTGATACTCCTGACACATACGGGATCACTACAGCTTTTCTTTATGTGATGTCCTCTGCTTCTCTGGCTGCTGTGTCTGATGGTGTTCGCTTCTGTTCACGTCCTGATCACACTCAGCTTATGCTCCAGTGGATGATCAATTCAATTCAATTTTATTTATATAGCGCCAAATCACAACATAAGTCGCCTCAAGGTGATGAGAGTCAAACCTTAAATACTGATCTGTATGCGTAGGTTTCCAGTACACATAGTGTCCGGTTTACTGGGTGGGATCAAAAACACTTACTGGGTTTGAGGCTCTGTGTTGGTTTGGGTCTCCTGAGCGAGCAGAGACTTGTCAGACGTTTTCTTTTTAACTTAAACCTGCAACTGCTTCATGACTTTGAGCATGTTTGTCTTCTCTGTCTCAAAATGAACCCAACAGGTCTAAAGTCAAATATAGAAGGTCAAACATGTTGAAAGTTAATTGTAGAACAGGATAATAGTTTTAATATGTGTAACCAGTGTGATTCTGCGTTGTGTCTGATACAAAAGGTAAAAGAAAGAAAGACCTCCAAGTAAATAATTTGCCCACTCCAGCTCCTCCAACCAAATACAAACAGTGGGGAAGAGGGTTAGCTCAACCCACCACAACTTCCAAGCTAGCAAGGAGTATATATTCATGCTAGTATTTATGGCGCCTAAAACACATTTATGATACACACATACTACACATTTATAACATCTAACAAAAACAGGCTTAATAATGACAATAATTGAACTAAAATCGCAATCAGAAACATCCAGGTGGCTAAATATGCATTAGAATCAGAATCAGAATACTTTATTCATCCCGAGGGAAATCAGGGTTACAGCAGGCAGCACGCTAATGGCGCATGTGCACTTACAAAGGAACCTTCTGACCAACTTTACACAAACATCACATTGGGCAGACATGTCAGAGAGGTCAGCTGATAGGAAAAAAACAACGAAAATACACTACATGAGGTAAGAGGAGGAGAAAAAAAAACTCCACTCAGACTGAGCTCCTAGTGGGAGAACAGTTTGATAACAGAAAAAACACCTCAGCACAAAAAGCACATGACTATCAACACACCATAGAAACACAAGACAAGCAACAGGGGCGGGTAAAGGGTGAGAGAGCCGGTGTAGGCAGCGCATCCGGTCCTGCAGCATCTGTGCTGGTCCAGTCGACCGCCATCTTTCCCAGGAGGAGACAAGCATCGAAGGCGTTTGGAAAGGGAGGGGGGATGAGTGTGTATCAGTGTAAGTGTATGTGTGTGCGTGTCCATAGTTCAGCTGAGACAGTGCCCTTCGGCCTATCAGGCTAAGTAAACAGTCCTCCAGCCAATCCAGGTGTCCTTGCATGGGATGGGAAGAATAGCCGTAACACAGTCGTTATCAGGGAGTGATTGTTCGGCTCCAGCCTTGGGCCTGCAGCTGGCGCCGTGATGGGGATCCGCAATGTTTATGTTGGTTTTGTTAATTTCCATGCGAGCAGCCCAGGAGAATTTTCAGGCTGCTCTTTAACAGTCCGACTGGTCTCTTGATCTCCCGTTGGAGAGCCGCGATCCTCCCCATGATGGTATCAAACTTCTGTTCCATGGTGTTATTGTTCTTTTGATTCTGAGACCTCACAACTGCAGTGATCCGTTCCGTGATGTTTTCCAACTGTCGCTCAAGGGTCTCATTCTGAGCAGGCCTCTCTCTGATGTTTCCCCTCATACGCTCAATGGTGTTGTTTTGAGCCTTCACAGCAGCTGCAAGCGTCTCCAAGGTGTTGACCATATTACGTTCGTTGTGAGAGGTCGCGCCTCGTTCCATTTCGATTCCAGCGGGCAGCCTTGTGGGGGTTTGAACAGCCAGTTCCGCTCTCTTATTTCTCCGATAAACCAGGGCTAAGCCAGCTCCAATCAGCATGAACCCTATCTTCAGCGTTATATGTGTGTTTTACAGTGTTGGGAAAGAAATTACACCCACCTCTCCCACAGGGGAATTGTAGAAAAGGGGAGAGGCAAAAGGGGTACATTGTATTTATAGGATTGCACCAAAGAAGAAGAAGAAAAGAATGAGGAGGGGCTCTAACTGATAATGAACATAACTACAGGCTTGGAGGTCCTAAAAGTCAGGTATAAAAGGAGCAGTTTGGGGGTTTAGAACACATTTTGTGTAATTATAACAATATGTGATTTATGACCCTGTTACATATGCTCAAATGTTATATCAGTGGTGTACAGGCAGCAGAAAGAATCAAGTCTGTGACTGAGTAGCTAAGTGCGGGGATAAGTCTGCTGAACGCTGCCTAAAACACAACAGAACACCAAGAAGTGTTGGCCCAAGGATCGGCCCCGGTAACAGGTACTTATTTAGACATTGGCCTTGAAATGTGAAAGAGAAATCAAAGACTATGCGATCTTTATTGTTGTGACTTATCACGTGATGAGAAATGTACCAGGCGTCTTTGCCATCGTCAATCCCCTCAGAGCTGAGTTTAGCCACATAACTAGCTTGCTCTAACTTTAAGATCTGATCTCTGTATGAACGGCTTTGTCAGGATCTGTGGCTAATCGAGATTCAGTATTGCAAAGTCGTGACATGACTGCAGATGGAGGGACATCCAAAAGACCTGCGCTTCAAGGCATTTTCTCAAAGTGGACCTTTTCCGATGTTAGTTCAGTACCTTTGGACTATAATGTCAGAGGGCTACAGTTACCGGCTGTGTCCTAGTCTCACCAGCAGGGGGCAGCCTCACGCTGCACGATAGTTTGCTATTTCTCGCGACACTTCTCCGCCCTCTGTGGTTCTTGTTCCTTGACGCGGTGGTGACATTGGCTTCATTTTCCGGACCGTTGTTCTGGCTGTCGTGTTGCCGAACCGAGCGGATCATTAATGATATCGAAAGGGAGAGTCCACGGTAAAGGTTCCAGGTGAGTGCGGCGACACGCGGAGCTCGGAGCGGCTCCCCGAGGAGCTGTTAGCCGTTAGCTCCTCGGTGATCCTTTAAACACGCAGTTAGAGTCTCAGCCCGAGAGAAGCTGGTTGATTGTGTGACTCTGATTAAACTGTGTTGTTGCCGCGGTTCGGTATAATTTCTGTCGAAGGTTAAAGGCGCCACATACGCTAGCCGCGTTAGCCGGAACACTGTAACCTCGTTCCGAAATGTTAAAAATAAACTCGGAGGGGTCAGAGGTCATCCTTTTTAATTTAATGTGTTAAAATGCTGCTCCGTTCGCTTGTTTTACTTTGTATGAAATTCGTTTTTACATAATATGTATTTCTGGGATCCACTCTGTAATTCGGCTTAACCCAAACACGCTGATGCTTACCAGTTGTTACAAAACGTCGTCCTAAAGTCACCCTGGAAGTACTTAATTTAACCAAAGAAGGTGCAACAGAGGGAAGAGTGTGTGCGGCTGTTGTGTCAGCTGTGCAGATTATTGCGCGGCACACAATATTCTCCGGACTTTGGCTGCGCTGTGTCACGCTGCCGGTGGTTAATATGTCACGGATATCAGCTGCACTCAGCGACCCCATCGTCGCTTTATCTCGGCCTTTGGAATGTGTTCAGCGGATCCGCCTCGGTGCCCCCGGCCGGCCCCTCCCTGCTCTGGACCCGAAGCGGGGGCCCCTCGCCAGCCCCTCGACTAGTGGTTACCCAGTGGTAAGACTGGGTTCTCTCTAAACCACGCCCTCGTAGAACTGTTCCTCCATTGGCTTAGCCTCCAAGCCTCCGCTCTGTAGCTTAATGTGTACGTGCCGGCCGGCAGGCAGTAATGGAGGGCTGTGGCTCCTCCTCCCGTGAGCTGTGGAGGAAAACACCAGAAACGCCGGCTCTGAGCGAGACTCCCTGCGGCTGAAACGGAGCTTTACCCCTGCAGTTTTACCGACACTGAGTCAGCATCAGGTAAAACCCCGCGGTTTACCGACTGTATTCCACTCTGCATGAGGCGGTGGTTATAAAACAGGAACCGAAAGAGACGGACTTGTGCTGCATTCGTAATTGACGGAGAAATTGTGTATTTTCTTATGAGTTGGTTCCTCGAGGCGCCCTTTAACTGCGTGTCAGTTTCATTTATGTGACAGGTGACGAAGAAAAGCTTCCCATGTTGACATTTTAGTTTTTTTTCTTATTCCTAAAGGAGCTGCTGAAAGCAGCAGGAGGCCCTGTTGGTGCTGGTAGAGTGCACGGAGAGCTGGTGTTGTATTTACAGCCTGCAGGAGCGCTGACACCACAAAATCAATCCCTATAATGCAGTCATTTTCATTTCACTGGTGACAGACTGTCAGTGTTCTGACTGCATTAACTGATCAATCAAGTCAGTACCTGCAGGTTCAGGCATGCGGTTGATTTACAGTAGAAGAAATGAGAGCGTGTGTGTGTGTGTGTGTGTGTGTGTGTGTGTGTGTGAGAGAAACTTCCTCAGGGGATTTATTTTTTCTGCAGACAAAGAAATAAATTCCAGCACTGCTCTAAAAATAGAGCTCGCTTCCTCAACCATCAGTCGTTATTGATGGTAAATATCAGGAACTAGTCGGTCTCGTTCATAGTTCTTTAGTTCACCTGCCAGGTCATAAATAAAGTCTGGATGTAACAGGTTCTATATCATAATGTCAGTCAGCTAAGCCCACAGGTGTTACACATTATTACACACACAGGCTTTGATCCGGCGTGTTTCCTTCAGCTTTTAATAAGTTATGTCAGTAACTGAGTTTCCATATGAAGTTCAGACGTGTTGTGAAGGAAAAGTTAACGCTGATGAGAAATGATCAGTACCAGCTGTTAGCCTGTGTTCTGCTGATCAGCTGATTATCACACAGGAAGTGGGTGAGAGTTGAGCTGGGGTCAAAGGTCACACAGTGAGGGTTATCAGCTGCAGACAAGCGTCTGTTTACAGCTGATACTAAGACACTGCTGCACCCTGAGACCCCACCCCCTCTAACAGCTGATTAACAGTTCACTGTGGAGGGTTTCTGCACATGCTCAGGAATGCATGTACTTTGTACTAATAATGCCAAACAGAGTATTCCTGTAAAGTACTTCATAGGGCTATTTAAAGTACTTTAGTACCTTTTTTGTGCCATGGACCGGTTTATATCTGACAATATTTTCACGGACCAGCCTTTAAGGTGTCGTGGATAAATACAACAAAATAAAGCCAGTACCGCTACCGAAAAAAGAAGATCATAACACACGGGAAAAGACCCAGGGACACCGAGTTAACGATAAAAACCAAACGACTCACGGACCAGCCCGGGGGTTGGAGACCACTGCTTTAGTGTCTTTCATTACTTCCGTGTGTGTGTGTGTGTGTGTGTGTGTGCGCGCGCTAGTGATGGGTTAATCTAATTGGTTTGTGGCGAGCCGCGACCCTCTGACCAATCATGGAACACAATGCTGCAGCGTCCACAAACAGCTGATTGAACAGGAGGAGCTTCTATGGAAAGCTTTACTGTTGTTGTGTGAGTGACTCAGAGGAGCCGCAGAGCTCGCTGTGTGACCGCGGCGGCTATTATTACCCCCTGAGGTCACGAGCGAGGAAGATGATGGTGTAGAAATAAAGCGAGGTCCTAAAGCGTGTAATCCTGAGAAGGGCTGGGCCATATCATACCATTCACGGTAATACCGGTGTAATGTTGGGCAACGACAAGAAAATGAAATTTGGGTAAAACGCACATGGCGGAAAAAGCATGGCGGCGAGAGCAGATCGTTGAATGAAACGATGAACCAGAACTGGTTTGTAAAAATGCTGCAGCTTCACTGGTGTGGAACTGGTTTAGCTTTCCTCCGTCAGATACACAACAAAGCACTATTTTTGGTAGCGCATGCTAGCGGGCCGTCGTTATTACCGTGTTGTTTGGAAAATACGGCGCACTTAAAATCATCCTTTGATTTTTCTGAAAGTCGACAGAGCCCCTTATAATCCCGTGTCCTTATGTATGAACTCTGGTTGTGTTTACTGACCTCGAAACGATTTTATGTGCACGGCGCTCGAAAATCTGTCAGATGTTTCAGTACGACTTTGCTGAGCTACGAACTCTTACATGTTTATATAACTTTAATGCAGATAAAAAACAGCTGCTTGTTTAAGTGGAAATACATTGATGTTTGTTTTGTACTAATAAAGTTGTGGAGTTGTATTTTGTCTCGTGTCGATTATATCGTCAGTTATATCGTTATCGCAAATTTTCAAATGTATGTCGTGATAAATATTTTTGGTCATATCGCCCTGCTCTAATCCTGAGCACACTTTAAAGTCAGTCGTCAATTTCAGTGAAATCACCGTGCTGTCTCCACTTCCTGTTTTCTGTCCAGGATGTCGCTGGAGGTGCTGGCGGTGAGTGGCCTGAAGCAGTGCCAGCAGGCCCAGGATCAGCTGGAGGATGCCATCGGTGCCGTGATGAAGGCGGAGCAGCAGCTGAGGGAGAATGCCAGAGAGGTGAGTGCCTCCTCTCTCTGAACAGGAAGTGCTTTAAGGCGTGATAACCCCAGTGTCACATGACCAGCGCAGTCAAGCCAAGGTATTTATTTTAAAGCAAGAACAGGAAGAGGCCCTTTCAGCAGATCAGATAGTAACGGCACAAATGTGTTCGACATGCCACGACACAGGAAATGCGTTGGCAGACTGAACCAAACGATTCCTGTTCAGTCGATCAATAAAGTTTGTGCCCAGCAAGTTGTGGATTAGAACAATTGATCAGTGATCAATAACTGAACTGCTGATAAGCTCACGTGAGTTTGTAAAATGTTTTCCTGCTGCGCTGCAGATGGGAGGAAGTGCAGGTCAGCTGATTCACAGGAAGCTCGTTGCTGAAACCTGGATCAGCCCACACGTTTTCTACCTGCTGTCCTGATCAGTGCGTTAGTTACCTGCCACCAAACGGAGCTGCTTGAAACTTTATTGACACTCAGATCATTTTACGGTGAAACACTTGTCCTGCTAAACTGCTGCGACCACTCAGCTGGCTCTGTGCCACGCCCCCTGTTTTTCATATCAAACCGTGAATCACTTGAGCTTTAAACACCTGAGGATTTACCTGTTGAGACCAACCAATTGCAGTTAGCCATCATCATCTTCATCACTGCTGACTCGGCAAGGCTGAAACCACCTGAAATCCTGCCTTTGTCTGCAGCTGAGCCACAGGTGAGGGAGAGGAAGAGGAGGGTCAGGGCGAGGTGGGTTATAAAGCCTGCAGAGGAGGTGAGAGGAGCTCAGAGGAGGTGAGAGCAGTGAAGTGCGACGTGCTGGACTTCATACTTTATCTCCAGGTAAAACTTCAGGCTCCGGCTCAGGTGTGCGTCCATGCTCGTTGGTTAGGGACTCACAGCTTCATTATCGGGGTTGGATTGATCTCAGCTCCGTGATGTTTTGTTTTTTTCTGTGAGATAAACTTTATTTAAACTGAGCAGAAACAACAGGACAGGCTGTTTTACTTTAACCTGTCAGCTGATCCACCTCCACAGGAAGGGGGAGCTCGCGCGTCCGTGTGAAAAAACTTTATTAACAAAAAGCTTTGTTTACGCTCTGATCACATGACTGTCCGCAGCGCTGCGAGGCTTCACGTTAGGACTGGGCAATATATCGAGTTTTTAAATGTATCGATATATTTTTATACGAGATATGACAATATCGTTTATATCGATATAGTCTATGTTACGTTATGACTATACTTGTGGAGCTGCAAGTTTGCCTCTTTGGTCCACTTTTGTCTCTACTCGGCCTCGCCTCTCCTTCACTGAACACAACTCCCCCATCGCTTCACCTGCAGGCAACGACAGGACGGACACGGCAGCTGCTCGGTAAGAAGAAAACATTTGGAGATTATTTTAGTGCTGTCAGCGTGACGTTAACGCCATAACTGCATTAACGGAGCAAATCTGTTACCGCGGATCGCCCTGTGCGTGGAGGCTGGACGGCGTTAACGAGCTAACCGGGCTAATGCGTTGACGCCTAAAATCCTTTAATTTTCTCAAAAATCGACAGTGTGCCTTATGTATGAATTCTGGTTGTGCTTACTGACCTCGAACAGATTTTATGTGCTACACGGCGCTCAGCAATCTGTCAAAAATGTTTTAGTACGACTTTGCTAAGCTACGGAGCCGCACTGCCTGATGGATTGTTGGAGCATTACGGCTGCGAGGAGCCTCGCGGAGTGATACGTACTCTGCTTGAGCGTAATGTTACCGTACTATGTGTGTATAAGGACCAAAGACGGCACCTGTTAAGAGACGTGGTTACGAAGCGGATTTCAAACTCAGGCTGTCGGTCGCGCAGCAGCTGTGAAATCTTTGTTATTGTGCTCGGCGTCTGTTAGTTTACATTTTGACTGCACAGTTGTGAGCTTTTTGTTATGCACAAAAACAACATTGTTTTATTTCATTTATGGAGAATTATTATTTAATAAATGCTGATCATTTATTTCTGAGTAATTTTTCATCTACACCTGCTCTGCAGGTTAATAAAAGTGCCTGTGTGACATCTGGGACACAGCTGTGACTAAGAACTCTTTTTGTTCTTACTTTGACTTTAAAAAAATATCGAGATGTATATCGTATATCACCATCCAACTAAAGAATATCGAGATATGAATTTTGGGTCATATCGCCCAGTCTTACTTCACGGCATTGTCGGTGTTTTAGATCGATCTGTCTGCTGGGGAGAAGGGGCGGAGCCTCACTGCTTCTCTGAAGGCTGAGCTCACGGTCACTGTGGGCATGGAGGACTCTGATTAGCCTGCAGCAGTTTAAACCTCAGCCTCAGGTGTCTTTGTTCACCTGTTTTTACTGTACAGCTATAAATCTGGACACACACACGCTGACCTATCACCTCAGAAATGACTCGCTCTGAGTCACTGTGTTTAACTTATCGTCAGTGGAGACTTCTGGTGAAATTTGCACTTAGAGGAGCAAACGTATCAGAGCCTGCAAGGTGAAGCTCGCACCAAGGACAACATTTAGTGAATTTGCAGTGAAGCGCAGCCGAGATCCCAGATTTCAGACCATAGAGACCATATCCTCCCTCCCCACCTGCAGGCATCACATGGTTTAAAATAAGTGTAAGATGCAGAAATGAGCGCCTGTTGGTTGTTTTTTTTGTTTTTCTCTGGAAGAATCTGTTTGGTTACTGAACATTTCACGTTTAGGTGTTGCTTAACACGTCTCACCTGTGCGTCCCCTCAGGTGCGCTCGGAGTTGCAGAGCTGCGTGAGCCGCCAGCAGGAGGCGCTGCGCTGCAGGGAGGTGTGGCTGCTGGGTCAGATTGAGCTGCTCGAACAAGTGAAGACGGAAACTCTGCAACAGCAGCTGCACCAGCTGCACCGGGTAACTGGGGGCGGGACCTGTTTACCTGTGTTGACTGTTTGTTTACCTGTCTGCTTACCTGTGCTGTGTCTGTGCTGCAGCTCCGAGGTCAGTTTGACGTGATCGCCTACCAGCTGCAGAGCTCCAGCAGCAACGACCTGAACAACCAGCTGACCAGCTGCATGGAGAAGTACGGGCGCACAAACACATGCACACACACAGCTTTGTGGGCGCGTTCACACCTGAGTGGTCTGATCCTTGCTGGTGCTCTCACCTGTTGGCGTAGCTGTCCCAGTCTGCACACCCTCAGTTAAGGCATGCAGTCAGGATTTCACTGTCTAATGTGATTACATCTGTGCTAAAGGCTGATGTAATCAGATTACTGACATACTGAGCTGGTTTTACCTGTAGACTCTCACCTGTAGGCATGTGTGTCAGGTGCGGTGCAGTCATGTGATCTTGTTGTCTTCTCCTGTGTGTGCAGGTTGTCCTCTCTGAGTCTCACTCCAGAGGAAACACCTGAGTTGAGTTTCCATGCCGACTCTCGCTCTCTGAAGCAGGCCATCACCTCATTTGGCAGCATCAACGCCCAGGTAACACACACACACACAGGTAACACACACACACACACACAGGTAACACACACACACAGGGATGGGTATTGTTTAGGTTTTATCCGATACCGGTGCCAAACCGGTACTTTTGAAACGGTGCCGGTGCTCAAACGGTGCTTAAAGAATGGAGAACACACAATTGGTCCAAAAACCTCTCATGTTCAGCTGGTTTTTGTAAAAAGATAACAATGTTATTAGCCTTTTCTGCAGCTATGGGGCATATATGGTATCACTCTTGGCTGGAAGCAGTGCTTAAACAATGGAAAAACACAAACTTTGTCCAAAATCCTCTCATGTTTAGCTGTTTTCCACTTTTTCTTTGGTCATTTTAGCCTTTTTGGCCAGGGTGAAGGGAGCATCTGCCATCAAACAAGAAGACAGCCGCATGTAGCTGTGATGGTGTTTGCTAGTTCACCTTACATGCATTAATGTAATAACGTGGTTAGCCTACTCAATGTAAATTACACACGAACAACATGAAGCTACTCACGCAGAGAAGAACGGCTGCTGCTGCATCATCATCCTCATCATTTCTGCTACACTGGCAGGGCTAGGGGCCAGGACTCTCCTCTTTAGGTTCTTGGGGGATGTTGCTAACTCCGGGTCCGATAACAGGCACCACACCCGCAGTAGATGTGCTCGGTGTGAGGTCTCGCAGCAAGCTATCAAATACGGCGCATTTCTCGGCTTTTAAAAAAAACGCTATGCGTCGCCAGGTGTTTCATCAGATTCGAGGTGTTACCTCCTTTGACAGTATCACAGTGTCAGCTTAAAGCACTTGTTGCTGCTGAGTTTGCATCTTTTGCTGTGAAGTACAGCCAGACTTTGACCGCTTCGCCTTGGGCATTTTTAATCTGTAGCTCTGCTCTAAAAGAACGTACGTACCTGGCCCCGCCTACTATCCTCGGAAACGTAAAATGATTGGCTAGAATCTAAAGTGTATCACAGCTCAGGGAAATAAAGCACCGAAATAAAGCACCGAAATGTGCGCTGCTTTTCGGTCTGGTTACTACCGTTTATGTCAGAACCGGTACCCATCCCTACACGTAACACACACACGTAACACACACACAGGTAACACACACACACACACACACACACGTAACACACACACAGGTAACACACACACAGGTAACACACACACTGTGTTAGTGGATGTTTCAGGTGTGTTCTCTCTCCTTCCTGTTTACAGCTTGTGGAGGGTATATCCTCTCAGAGCTCCACCCACCTGAGACCTCAGGTGCAGAGTTGTCCAATCACAGCGAAGAAGCAGGTAAGTTGCGTCCTGGTGGTGATGGCGATAGTGATGAAAGCAAGGTGATGCTGATTGCGTCTCCCTCTCAGCAGATGGCTGAGCCCTCCTCTCTGAGCAATTGGCTGCTAGAATCTCAACCCGCCAACAGCTTCGCTCCCATTGGCTATCAGTCTAGCACAGACCCGCAGGATTGGCTGCTGTCACAGAAGGAGAGTAAGGTGAGCGCTAAGGTGTGTTACCTGAGAACAGGCTCTGACCTCAGGCCGTGCCTCTCACCTGCTTTACTTCCTGTTTCTGTAACAGACTTCCTGTCCCGTGATGGCTTCCATGAACTTCATGAAAGCCTGGGGTCAGCTCAGGGACTTGGAGGCGTGGCTTATTCAAGACCACTCCCCCAACCGGGAGAGAAGCGTCAGCAGCTGTAGCTCCTCCTTCTCCATCGAGAAGATCGACGAAATGGAGCTGTCCGCCGCAGCTGAGGAGGAGGAGCTGAACGACTGGCTTGTTACCCCGCCTACTGCTGCCATGGAGACCATGTCGGACGCCGAACGTTGGCAGCGTGTCTTTAAGCCATTTGAGGAAAGCTGGTCAACCAATGATTGGCTGTCGCCAGTGAGCCGTTCAATCGGCGACTGCTCGTCGTGCTGTCAGACCATCAGCGCAGTGGAGATTGAAAACCTCGGCAAGCTCAAGTGCCTGAAGACCACGCCTACCTCAGGCACCACCTCGCCCACTTCTCCCGCCCCCGTGTCGATGCCAGCGTCTCTGGAGGTGTGGTTGCAGAAGACGCCGCCGACGCTGCAGACCTGCCGCGCCAATGAGCTCTGCTCCGCCTACTCGGCCTGCGTCTGCGAGGAGAACTGCGGCAAGGATGCGCTGAGCCGCTGGCTGCTGCAGCAGGAGGACCGCGACAAGAATGGCGTCCCCAAGAACACCCCGCCCACTGCCAAGGACGCCACGGCCACACCCTTCCACCGAGAGCAGGAACAGAAGGTAAGAGCCGATCAGAGTCAGCTCTGCTGTGACACTTCAGTAAGAATTAGGTGATTGATTAATTGATCAACTGATTGACAGGTTCAGGCCATCCTGGAGGCGTGGCTCCACCCCAGCACCGGCTCCACTCCCTCCAGCTCTCCTCTGCAGGCTTTCACCTCCTCGCTCTCCGGCTGGGTGGCAGCTGAGGAGGAGAAGGCGAGCCGGGAGGAGAACGGTTCCTCCTCGTCTCTCTTCCAGAGCCCCCTGGAGACGGACCTGTGGCTATTTCCACGGAAGAGCCCAGCGCCCGATTCCGCAGTGCCGCCCCAGGAGGAGGAGGAAGAGGACAAGTGGCTGCTGAGGAAGAGGAGTCAAGCTCAGGTGAGCACAGCTGGAGCTGAACACACACGTGGTTTGGTTGCTGCTCGCTTCCGGCTTCCTGACTGCTTCTTGTTTCCTCTTTAGGAACGCCTCGCTGTGGCGCTGCCCACCATGTGTGACTTGTTCTCTTGCATGAAGGTGGGCGGAGACAAAGAGAAGTGGCTGCACAGATCTCCCGTACAGGTGAGTCACCTGCACCGTGTGACGTGATGTGTATGTGGGTCTGTCTGGGTCTGCCTGTCTCACCTGTGTCTCCTGCAGATGTGATGATGATGACGACGATGATGCTTCTTCTTCTCTCCTGGAGTCACTTTATCGCTGATCAGCGCACACGATCTCATCTGTCTAACCGTCGTCGCTGACGCCTTTTTTTCCTTTCTGTGACATCATCATGCAGTGCCGCTACCCACCATTGATCGCCAGTCAGCAACAGCCTAAAGCCCCTTTCAGATGTAGCTGGCCCCGCCCTTTGATTAACGTGGCAGGAAGCAGGATGTAGGACTCTGAAAGGGGCCTCAGCAGTTTCATCAGGTGAAAGTTCATATGGCTACAGAGGGTGTGGTGAGACGTTTCAGCTTCTAATCAATAACCGATCAGTCACCAATCAATAATCAGCATTTAGAGCTGCGAGTGTTTCGCTTATTGTGGAAGAGATGAGGGGGCGGGACTATATGGAAGAGTGTGTGGGGTGTATTTTAAACATAAATTAGACTTTATTTTATAATACGACTGATGTCACTTCCTTTAACCACATTTTTGTTTTTCTAAAACCTGCTGACATCACAGAGACTCACTTCCTGTCTGGCCTGCAGGCTTCCATCCTGTAACGTGGTTTGTTGGCATAAGAGGGACTCGGTTTCCCAGAGTGCTTTGTTGGAAGAAGCTGTGCAGGCTGGTCACGTGACTCTGGTCAGCGATTGGTGCTTTCCATTGCAGCTCTCGTGTGAGGGGGCGGGCGTTATCACATATAGCTGTGGTGTCATCACTTTTTTTCCTGCTGTGATTCTCTACAGTAATAAAGTTTTCTGACATCATCACTGTGTCTGTGACATCACTGTAAGGTACCCGTAGTTTCCAGGTGTATCTGTGTTCAAACTGGCTGTGACACTGAGCCCAGCGCAGCGGTTTGACTTTGTGTTCGATGTTTCTTTAAACAGGACGGAGTAGGGCTGTGCCATATGACCAAAATCTCATATCCCGATGTAAGACATCTGTCGTCCTGACAACGATATAAATCACAAAAATGTAACATTTCCTGTAAATTCTGTGAATCTCGACTTGCGTGAAGTGTTTCCAGCTGGGCGTCATGTAGCTGGAGTCCAGTGTTTTAACTGATGCATGAAACGACACATTTTTAGACATAAGTTGTAACGGCGCCGTTTTCTTTGTGAGTTTTTATTACACGGCGTGCTGCGGGGAAAAGCCTGTTCTAACGTTTGAGTCTAAGCTTTATTTTTTTAGCACCTGGCGGCTCTTTTTTTAAATTCTCATCTGTAAATAATCTGCTCTTTCATGTGATTCAGTTTATTTTGAAAAGTCTCAACAGGATCTTGAGCTTTATTGTGAAAGGTTTATGTGGAACATAAACAAGCGGACACGCGATGCTGTTACCGTCGTTGTTGCTAACGACAACACATAAAAACAGGCGCTTGTCCGTCTGTAGTGTGGTTATATTAAATATAAGAGAAAGAGAGAACTTTAATAAATGAACACAGCCACTACAGTGACATCAGAACCATGAACAAATATGGCTGTAAACAGTTTATTTTGCGACACCACGAAACAAACGACAGCGTAAAATGAAACGATAGACGTTTTTATATCGTCATCCGATATATATCATTATATCGAACAGCCCTAGGACGGAGGCAGCGAGACACTCAGGTACACCTGAGAGAGGAACATGCACCTGTGTCAGCTGATCAGCTGGAACTGAAACCAGTTTGACTCGCCAAATGTCAGCTGACCTGTTCGACCTGAAACTTTTTTATACTCGGACGTGAACAGCTCGAGGCTCGGCAGGCTGCCGGGAGTTAATCGATCCAAATGCAGATCGATACTATCTCATCACAGTCAGCCAGGCTTTTAAATGAGTGAACTTTATTGACAGTAACAGCAGCTTTCACACAGGTGGGTCACGTGATTTAACAGGAAGCTAAATAGCAAACGTACAGAAAGGCAGTAATCAGAAAGGAAGGGTTGGAAATGAGGCTGGTTGCTGATGATAAACTTCCTGTTTACTGCTGCTGGTGAGGTCACACCCTTCATCAGGAGAACGCTGATAGGGACTGATGACATCACTTGAAGCTGGGGGCTACAAGGGACAGAGAAGCAGGGACTCGAATTAATAAAGTTTTTGAGTCCAAGGATGTGTGACCCCTGCGGCGCGTGACTTATTGACCTCTAACATCGCTATCAGTGGGCTGTGGGTGGTGCAGCGCCGACCTTCAACACTGAAGTGATTAAGAGGAGTTCAACGATGTTTGCAACAAGCACGTTTGTTTCAATAAAGTTTGCTCTGGTACAAACAGCTGTTAAATGTTCTGCTCGAGTTCAGAAACACGTTGCTGTCCAGAGCGCAGGTGTGCAACAGAACAAACAAACACCTCAGGGGGAGGGGAGACTGACTGGATAATAAATTTGAGCGGTGTTTCACAGTGACCTTTGACCTTCAGCTGAGTCCATACAGCTGTGTTTGTGTGTCCTTCAGGCTTATCGGGAAAACCCATCACTGAGGTCGGAATTAGCAGGGGTGGGTTATACAATCAGCAGCCATTGTCGACCACCCGAGGGGGCGTGGCCCATCTTGACCTCAGCAGCTGGTGGCCTTGTTCCTGTGCTGCCAGGATTAGTGCCTCGGTCTTTCAGTCCAGACACTGGCTGTGTTTTTCTGAGCTCACGTCTTTTTTTTCTTTTTCTTTTTTTTACTTTTTGGGGTTTTTTTCAGCTTCACTTCTCTATTTTCTCTATTTTCTGTCTCTTTCCTGTTTCAGTTTCAGGGTTTTTTTTATAGGTTTGATCAGCTGTTTGTGTGACGTTTCTCTCAAAACAACAAACCTTTATTAATGCTACACAAGTTAAAATGATGAAAGTTTCAGAGAAATTCACGAGCTGATCCATAAAAATGATGAAAGCTTGAAGCAGTAAAACTGCATGACGGTTGTTACGTGTGACAACATGAATTCAGATTGTTTTTGAGTGTTTGCAGCTTCAGACTTTTAAAGTAAACCTGAGCTTTAATCACAGATCAATAACATAAAACCGCATCAGCCGGGGCCAAAGAGGACAGGAAGTTCACACTGACAGGAAATGACGCTGCTGGTTTTGATGAGGGGGAACATATAGATGCATCTGGTCGATCGGTATGGATCAATAACAGCACTGATTCTTTAAGAGCAAACGGAGACAGAACCATCAGTCTAAGCAGACTCCCTCCTGCTCCTCCTGCTCCTCCTGAAGCTCCAGGGTTTGTGTCCCAGTGTGTTCCAGGAACTGGTCCCACCTCCTCCCATGTTCCGCTTCATGTCTTCATCACAGCTCTTGCTTTGGATCAGCTAACAGCAGGTTATGTTTCTCCTTCTGTTGAACTCTGAGCAGACACCGCCCCCTGGTGTTCCGATATCTATCTTCATCAGGTCAAAGTGCCTCTAGCTTTTGTTTTTTTATTTAAATTTTTATTCTGCTCATGTCTGTGAGGAGGAGAGGAAGTGACGCAGAAGTATCTGAGAAACGGGGAGGGACTTTAGATGAAGCTGCTTCAAAAAAACAACTTTATTGAACAAAAGAAGAAAGCACAAAAAGCAGTAGCTACGTCAGCAGCACAGAGATGACGTCAAATACAGAAGCTGAACACACACGGAGGAATAAAGTGAAGACAGCAGGACAGCAAACATAGAAACTACAGAGGAAGAACAATAAGGTTCTAACTCTTTATGAGTGTTGGTCTGGATCTCATCATCACAGTCAAATGTCTGTGAATATGAAACTGGGCCAAAAAAAGGTTTCTATAGTTGTCCTGTGGTTAGTACGGCATTAGTAATGAAGCCTCTCACTGACAGATCCTTGATGACTGAAACAGAAGTTTAATGAGTGTCCGAAAGTCTCCTTATATTTCAATCGCATCGCTATAATTGTTATTCAGAACCACACGTCTGTCCACCCCTCCCACATTCGTTAAGTATGCCTACTGCTGTACAGTTGAGCTGCTGTTAACTTCCATTAAAGTATATCCGGACATCACTCTCTGTGCCCCACTCTCTGACCGGAGTTTAAGTCCTGAGGGAGCTATCATCCCAGCATCCCAGAGATAACTCTCTAACAATGAGCCTCGTCTTTGGTTCGTCTGCAGTTAGAACGATACCTCATAAAATCATAAAATCAATGTGAAACTTCACAGGAAGCCAGTGTAAGTTAGCTAAAACTGGAGTAATATGATCATGCATTCTGGCACCCGATAAAAGGCATGCAGCAGCATAGGCACAACCTGGGGGAAGAAGTTCTGAAAAAGCAGAAGATTCCTCAGGACGAAGCCAGGTTTCAAATAAAGAAAATCCAGCCCCGATGAGAGGAAAAAGTCATTAAAAAAAAAAGTCTTGTTTGCCAGCGATCTAACATTTAGCAAAGCCATCCAGAGTATAGTCAGATTGTTGAAAGCTGGAACAGATCTCAGCAGGCGAAGATTGTTGTAGTTCACACCACCTCTGAAGAGCCGCACCCAGCTCCGAACAGGTGGGCACTCGGCCGGGGAGTCTAGGTGAGCACAGTGTCCAACAGGACTTATCCAGCAATGACAGGGCAGTCTATAGCAGAAGCGGCCCCAGAGAACATGAAAAGAAGATAGGGTATTTATAAATACGTGATAGCTGCTTGCATCAAGTGAGTGTAAGTAAGCCTTGAGGCGAACACGAATACCGCCCCGTTTACCCCGTCTCCTTTGGTGTTTCCTAGGTGGAAGGGTAGCTGGAAAGTGGCGTAAATGATCAGAGATATCCGTCTGAGTCGAGACAAAGTTCCCTGGTTGCCACTTGAAACCAGACGTTTGATGAGTCAATGGCTGGAGATTCAAAAGAGTTAGACAATCATAGGTAAGAAGTGCAAAGGCGTCAGGATAACACTGAGAAAATAGGATAGCAAACAGTAGACAAAGCTCGAGGAGACGGCTCGCCGAAAACACTGGCGCCATCTTGGCTGATAAGATGGGGCCTGATTATTTAAGACCTTGTATGTGAGGAGCAGGATTTTGAGTTCTGGATTTAACAGGAAGCCAAAGCAGGAGAAATCTGCTCTCTTTCTAGTCCCTGTCAGGACTCTTGCTGCAGCATTTTGGATCAGCTGAAGGCTTTTCAGGGAGTTTTTAGGACTTCCTGATAATAATGAATCACAGTCGTCCAGCCTGGAAGTAATAAATGCATGAACTAGTTTTTCAGCATTACCTCTGTTCTTTAACATTTTGAGAGAAACCAATTGAGTCTAATAACAGATTAAATGCCATGTTGAGGCTGTCATTTTTAGCATCTACATGGATGTTAAAATCACCCACAATAATTATTTTATCTGAGCTCAGAACTAAATCAGATATAAAGTCTGAGAAATCAGACAGAAACTCTGTGTAAGGCCCAGGTGGACGATAGATGATAACAAGTAAGACTGGTTTCTGAGTTTCACAGCTGGGGTGGACGAGGCGAAGCATCAGGCTTTCAAATGAATTAAAAGTCTGTCTGGGTCTTTGGTTGATTAATAGGCTGGTGTGAAAAATTGGTGCCAGATATAAATATAGTGAAATCTACCATTTTTACTTTGTCCCAGGACGGGAGCATTTTTTGAAGACTGCAAACTGGAGTAGAGGAAGAAACACATCCCTGGGAAAACTAAAAAATAATAAACACTCAGCACCTACCATCTGTGGCTTTTTGCCACGCTTCTTGGGACCACAGCGTTGCTTTTTTAGCCCTTTCTGTTGCTGCTGGGTTTCAAAAATGGTGGTTTTGATTTTCGTGAACGAAAGTCCCTCACGACCCATCGAGTGACTCCACCCACCAGCCAAACAGTGGCATGCAGTCTGATGACGTCACACTTTAGTACGTGCTTGGATCACTTAGGTAGGTCCTGAAAAAGTGCATACTACCAGGTACTATGACCTAATGGAAAACTGTGGCGGGCTAACAGCAGGTCCTAGCAGAAAGGTCCACCAGCGGCCATATCTCTCAAGCTCTGTTACATGATTCACACATCAGGCAGTGACATGCTCATTGGATTTAATCCTCTTCTCAACACAATACCTGTGATTTCTACATCCACGCACACCATCATTGTCTCTGTGTCACTCCAGGAAGTTATTAGATTGGCTAGCACTGAGACCACGTCATCAGAACTGAAGAGCTTGTTAGCTTTAGCACTAATGCTGGTCAGCATGTGGCTTCTTAGAGAGCAGAGGTTTGGAAGGAGCTACCGAGAGACGAGGGAATTCTTCTTCATTGCCCGTTCGAAGAGAGCTTAGTCCTGACCTGTCACAACTATGGTCTTCAAACATGGCTTTTTTCAGCAGTTTTTGACATTGTGGTTTCAGTTTGGGTCCTAAGTGATAAGAATAATAAAAAACAAAATAGATCCACTTAAAAAGTTGAGGTATGAAGAATGGAAGTGCAGCCCAATAACAGAAGAAAGCCCGTGAGCTCAGAGAACACAATACAAACATCCTTCTCCCTGCAGGTGTTCCCTTCCAGGAGTCTTACGTCACAGCAGACTCTGTACTTAAGCAGAAGTACTGATGTAACCGTTGTGTTCCTGCCTATAACACATATGTGGCACACACATACTACACATTTACAGCATCTAGCAAAAACATCCACAATGATGACAATATCTGAACTAAAAACAGAAACATCAGTGTGGCTAAATATACACAGCAAAAACTGGAGTGTTAAAATTTCAGGGTTAAAGATGTTAGAGTTGATTTCCACTCTCAAAGTGTCATTTTAACACATTCTGATTCAAATAGTGTTCAGTGTTGGAGTTATTAAACAGTGTTATTCAAGTCCAAGCAAATGAACTCTGAAGAGAGTTATTTAACTTGGAGGCCCCTGGGCTTCTGCCCAGGTAAACCCGTGGATCAATTAATAGTTTGCTCTGCCGGGCCGATTTTCCATGTGCTTCTGCTGGTTACACCGTGGTGGATGCCTGCCGTACTCATTGGAGTATTTTACACAAACGGTAAGTTATTCAAACTTATATAAAATTCACGGTATTCTATCGGCGCAGTGAGGTTTTCTTGATGTTTCTTGGTGTTCGGTTGCTGAAAACGAGCTTTAATAGAGGAGGAGATGTGTCGAAAATTCTATTTAGCCTCCAATGCTTTGCAAGCTCCTTTGACTACGATGACCTGGATGACTGAGAACCTTCACAGACTCCAATGCTAATGTTATAGTCTTTTTACTCGTGAGTGACGGTAGACACTGCACGTGGAAGCGCCGCGCCACGTTCAGCTTTTTCCCTGTTCACACAGACACGTCTTTCTCCACGCCAGTTCATGAGCGTTTTTGCTTCTCTGTTTATTCAGAGCAATTTTTTCACAATTGATAAGTAAATAACATCCCAAAATAATTGAAGAGAGCTTGTTTTAGTCACTCCTGCTTTTACTTTGACATCGTCAAAGGCTTTTACTTTGGAAGGCAAAATCAGAATGACTTGATATTGATATGGTATCACTGTGAAAAAGACTGTGGTTGGAAAGTGTTGATATAAAGTTCAAATAGTATTTGGAAATACGACTTTTGCTTTTAAGAGCATTATTAAGTCATTGAAAGAGTAGTTCAAAAATGAAGATTCACAGGGCTTTTACTTTGAAATCCAAAATAAGATGGCCTTGATAGTGACAGGGCACAATTAGGGTACAAGGCTGTGTCATATAGATCTAACATTAGAGTTTGTAAAAAAAAAAAAAAGCCTAAATTATATGTTATTATGTTCTTAACATATCTGTTAATTCACTCGAAGTTGGCTTTTATTTTGAAATCCGGTTTCCACATCCATTCCCGTAATACTTTGAATACACAGGGAACGTAAAACAAACTGGAGGCTGGCTTGACTGACAAGTGACAGATTCCAGGTAAGTTTGTGTGATGAGCTTCTTCTGTTCCCGGTGAAATACACCTGTACCTGTGGGAGCAGCGGAGCGGCTGAAGCTGCTCCGTCCTCCGTGGTGTTGCTGAGCCGAACCCACCACAGCACCGAGTGAACTGAAGCTCAGACACTAAATTCGATTAATTTTGAAGGGAGTCCGGTTTGGCAGGCACAGCTCGACCTGTCAGCGGTTTTTAGCCACAACTGTGTTTAAACTTTTGAACCTTTGAATCGGAGCATGCGGGTCTGCTCTTATCCAATCACTGTATTGATCCATCAGCACTGAGATCAATGCATTTGTTCTTCTGTGAGGGTGTACCACTGACAGATATATGCGCATGTGTACAGTGAAAGGTCTGTTTAAGTTGTTAAATGATGACAAACACCTGAGCTTCAGGTTTAAAGGATCATCCCTCAGTTTTTCCCGATACTGAAACAACTAGTGCTGAGTTTGTTTGCTGGTCCTTCTCTGAAGACTGAAACCTGCTGCTGCTGATGAGGAGCATTTGTTTCTGTGGTTAAAGTTCTGCTGCCGGGCGTGAGGAGGAGGCCACAGTTTAACCAAGCGATGAAGCATCTGTCCAAAAAGAGGAAGAGTCTTTATCCTGAGCTCATCTGCTGAGAAGGAATTTCTCCACCCAGTCAGTCTGTCTTCACTCACACACACACCCACACACACCTTTACAGGTGAATTTCCTGCCTGTGCTTCTGCTGGTTTACACAGTCAGTGCTCACTTTATTAGGACCATGTTGCAGTGAGTCTGAAAGTTTCATGGTTGTGTTTAATATTCTGAAGCTTTACTGACGCAGGAAGGCTGGCTGGATGGGGGGGGGATTCAAATGCCCCGGGGGAGATTTGAATCCAGGCCTCTGGAAACACCCTTTGACCATGTGACTGACCTACTCCACCTTTCAAGTTTAAAGTTCAGGTTTTCTCACAGCGGCGCGTTAATGTGGCGAGCATGCTCAGCTGTCAGGACATGCACACGCACTGAATACCAGAAATACCACATAGCTGACATATTTCACCCACCACGCTGTGACGTGCAGTCACTCTTCTTCACTGATGAAGACTCTGCAACACACTGAGTGCAGGATTCACGTAGCCTTCAGTCTGATTCATTCACTTTCCAAATCACAGCCACGATAGCTGTGAGTGCTTCGTGTTTATTTTTCTGTTACTGGAGCCAATCATGTGCTTTATTATCAGTCTGTTAATCAGCTGATCCTTCAGCCTGATTCACTGCATTCTTCTTCTTTTTCTCTGTTTCTTGTTATTCATGCATTCCACAGAGTGCCTTTGTCCTGTCTTCCTTCCCTCTCCCAAACTGGTCTGAGCCTGGCTCTGCTGGAGGTTTCTTCCTGTTAAAATTGAGGTTTTCCTTGCCACTGTCACAAAACTTCTTACTCATATGGTTGTTGAGAGTACAAAGACAGTACAGCATCTCAAGGTGACTGTTGTTGTGATTTGGAGCTTTGATTCGGAGCTGAATAAAACCAAGTTAAAACTGGTCCACATCAGAAGTGTACTCGAGCTGTCAGTCAGGAACATAATTCAAATAATAATTTATGACACAACTAAAGCCAAATGGAGTCCAATCACAGTAAAGGACTCTGACCTCCTGAGCAGATAAAGGCGTCCACTGGAGGAGCTCAGTTTGTGACTCAGAGATGTGTTAATGAATGTGAAACTGTGAGCCCGAGGCAGGCTGACACGGGCGTGATGTCATCGCTTGTGTCAGGTCTGCTTGTCATGGACGTTAAAAAGATGATGATGTCATTGATTGTTTGTGATTGATTACCTGTATCTGTTTTAACCCTCGTCAGCTCAAACATCGGTAAAACCTTTAGCCTGTCATCATGGCAACCAGTACCAAATGGGGGGCGGTAAAGGACCAGTTGACCAGAGGCCCCGCCACAGTCACTGACGGCAAGGTGGAGGCCAATCTGGAGAACGCTGACCCCGAGCTCTGCATCCGACTGCTGCAGGTAGGAAAGAAGCAGAACCTCAGGAGTCCTGCAGGGGAAGGAGAGGGCGTCTCACAGCTCTGACCGATGGTCACTCTGCCCCTCCAGGTTCCCACAGTGGTGAACTACTCGGGTCTGCAGCGGCGGCTGGAGGTGAGTAATCAGTCATGGATGGTGCAGTTCCTTGAACTACAGGGTTTGGACCTCCTGCTGGAGGCGCTGGAGGCTCTGTCGGGCCGCGGCTGCGCCCGCATCGCCGATGCTCTGCTGCAGCTCACCTGCGTCAGCTGTGTCCGGACCATCATGAACTCGTCCGCAGGGCTGCATTTCATCCTGGACAACGAGGGCTACATCAGGATGCTGGCTCAAGGTGGGTGGAGGACCAGAAAGTTAGAATGAAGCAGATCTGCCTTAAAACCACCTTAAAATCATATTTACACGCTACCCTGAGCAACAGGTAGACTCAGGTGGCTGTTCCAGCCTAAGCTAAGCAGGTAGCCGGTGTACCTGTGAGGTGAAGATGACGACTCAGAGTCATTACTTATGAAAGCGGTAACTCCACCTCCTCCTATATGCCCTCAGCTCTCGACACGTCCAATGTCATGGTGAAGATGCAGCTGTTCCAGCTGCTGGCTGCTCTTGCCGTCTTCGACCCTCGGGGACACCACCTCGTCTTCGATGCACTCGACAACTACAAGGTATGCTCATGTCCTCGTCCACTTCCTCCTCTCTCCTTATTTCCTTCCTGTCCTTCCTTTTTTCCCTTCCTTCTCGGTCTCCTCTGAGGTGATTTCATGAGATCAGTTTAAGTAATCTGAACTCTGCCTCACGATGGCAGTCAGGACAGTTGGCGCTCAGTCATATAAACAGTTAAATGTTGCTGTAGGTCCAGGTCACTTTCAGAGGCTCTCTTGGCTGATTTCATTTGTTTAGAGGGGCATGTTTACCTGCTTGATGGACAAACCAACAGATGTCGCATGAGCTGGATGGGGAGACATGAGCAGGCCATTTGGGTCGGTTTGAAAAGCTTTATCGGCATGACGTTAGCAAAAGGAAGTGCGAGTCAGTTTCACTTAGTTTCAAGGCTAACACAACAAGCAGAACAGCTCAAACTGAAAGCCACTGGCTGATTACCTAAGTCAGCAGATAGCTCACAAAGCTCCACCACAGCTCCTCGCTACCAGGTGAGAGCAACGACTACGTGGTCTGTGTACCATCAGGGCGTGACTGCAGATACACCACAACAAACAGCTGAGCCTCAGACGCTGCAGATCTTATCGTCCCCGCCCAGCCTGTTCTCACAGGCTCTGAACTTACAGCATGGAATCATGGGATACCACACGTCTGCACACACACACTCGTTTTATTATCTTAGTGAGGACATCTCATTGACATAACCCTTTCCCTAGCTGCTTACCCTAACCATCAAAAATGAATGCCTAACCCTAACCATAACCTAACTGTAACCCTGACACTAAAACCACATTTTGAGCCTCAGACACGTCTTCAAACTTGTGGGGATGGGCACTTTGTCCCCATAAGGGCTGTTGGTCCCCACAAGTATAGTGGCATGCCAATTTTCTGTCCTCACAAAGTTGTCTAAACATAACATGTACACACACGCACACACACAGCTATTAGGAGTGTTTAATCATCACACTTCAGTCAGACTGAAGCAGGAAGTTGTGTTTAATGAAGGTGTAAACGAACTGTGTCCGTCCTCTGACCTGTCACTTCCTGTGTCTGTATTCAGAGCCTGAAGAAGCAGCAGTATCGCTTCAGCGTGATCATGAATAAGCTTCACGCCACCAACAACATCCCCTACATGGTGACGCTGCTAAGTGTGGTCAACGTCCTCGTGCTGCAGGAGGAGGAGCTGAGGAGGAGGCACCGGGTGCGGCAGGAGTTCATCGGTAAAACGAACTGTTTATCACCACTCTGACATCACCCCTGACATCATCATCATGATGTCATTGCTGACATCACTGTTTTCATCATGTTGTAGGGTCTTTACCTCACAACAGAAAGACCTTGATGTGACTGTTGTTGTGATTTGGCGATGTATAAATAAAGTTGAATTAAACTGTTATCAGAGTTATGTGTAGGAGGAGCTTGATATCTGTCACAGTGTGACATCACATCCCTGTACGGAGGCTTTCCTGGAGTCAGGTCTCGCTGAGGGCTCGAGTGTCAGACCCTCAGAGGTCGTCATGGTGTGAGTGTGTCCTGCTGCTTGACCAAAATAAGAAGTGATATATATGTCTGTGATTTTTAGGTCTGCAGCTGCTGAACCTGCTCCCCAGGCTCAGGTACTGGCTTCATTCTCACTTTGCTTACATCAGTTATTAATCAATAATCAATCGTGTTTCCAATCAGTTTCCTGCCTGTGTGTGCAGGGAGACGCAGGACAAGGACCTGAACATCCAGTGTGACGTGTTTGAAGACTCTCTGTCGGAGGACATGGAGGAGATGGAGAGGCTGTACGGAGGGATTGATATGAGCAGCCACCAGCAGGTCTTCACAATGCTCTACACCATGGTAACCACAGTTTAAAGAGTGATGCGACTCAAGCTGGAACGTTTAAACCAATGTTTCCCAACCACTGTGCCGCGGCACAAAGGTGTGCCGTGGAAGATTATCTTATTCCACCCAATTGGTACTCTAAGCCCAGCGGTCCCCAACCCCCGGGCCTCGGACCGGTACCGGTCCGTGAGTCGTTTGGTACCGGGCCGCGAGAGTTGAGGCTCAGGTGTGAAATGTTTAGTTTTCAGGGTTTTTATCGGTTTTCAGCGTTATTTTGTTATCGTTTTTATCGTTAACTCGGTTTTCCTGGGTCTTTTCACGTGTGTTATGAATAAATCTTCTTTTTTCGGTACCGGTACTAGTTTTATTTTGTTGTATTTATCCGCGACACCTTAAAGGCCGGTCCGTGAAAATATTGTCGGGCATAAACCGGTCCGTGGCGCAAAAAAGGTTGGAGACCGCTGGTCTAAGCAATCGGCTTGAGTAATGGGCAGAACAATTACATTATCTTCCACTAGAGGGGAGTACAACTACCTGCTCTAATTAAATTGGTTGCCGACTGCCAGTAAAACAGAAGAACATGAAGAAGAAATTATATAATAGTCATGCTGTGAGTGAGACGACGCAGCACGTAATAGCAATAAATAAATATTTGAAAAGAAAAATAGTGAGTCTGACCTGGGTCCTTGAGAAAATTCCGACCCAGACGAAGGCCCTAGCATTAGTAGTGGTCAGAAGAAAGCAAAAAAAGGGTAGATTGGGGACAAACTTGTTAGTCCAATAATCACACAACTGGTATGTTAACTCCAACTTGAATGGTTGCCTTCTTTCGTTCCTCCACACAAGAAAAAACTGACACTCCAAAAACTCCTACTTCCCCTTCCCGCCTGCGCGTAGCCATGCCCCCCTTCACTGGACACTTGCGCAGTGGGACAGATACATCTAAACAAACTGAACCAATTCTGCTATACATGGTGCGCGGGGAAAAATTATCAATATGCTTTTTGTAAACATTTTTGTTTGGTAGTATGTTGTGTTATTTTTCTAACGTGAAATATGTACCGTGGCTCCAAAAGATTGGGAAACACTGGTTTAAACTACAGAACCCAACACTGCCACCTTCAGAGCGATTGGCGCAGCATCTGTGAAAGTGACACTGCTGGTAGTTCTCTTTTCAATGATAGCAAATAATAATAATGGATTGGATTTATATAGCGCTTTTCAAGGCACCCAAAGCGCTTTACAATGCCACTATTCATTCACTCTCACATTCACACACTGGTGGAGGCAGCTACAGTTGTAGCCACAGCTGCCCTGGGGCAGACTGACAGAAGCAGGCTGCCATATCGCGCCATCGGCCCCTCTGGCCAACACCAGTAGGCAAGTAGGGTAAAGTGTCTTGCCCAAGGACACAACACCAGGACAGAGAGCCCAGGGATCGAACCGGCGACCTTCCGGTTACAGATGCGATTCCCAACCCCTGAGCCACGGTCGCCCCCGCTATGTTCACACTGCAGTCGAAAGCGCATCAAATCAGTTTTTTTAATTTTTTATTATTATTATTATTATTATTTTTTTTTTTTTTTTGACCCTATGCGACCCATCTATCCGATCATGGTGTGACAGTGTGAACGGACAAATCCGATATTTTCAAATCCGATCTGGGTCACTTTCGTATGTGGTGCTGAATCCGATACATATCTGATGTTTCAGAAAGCGACTGCTGTTTGATGGTCACGTCGCATTAAATCCGTCTTTTACGTCACTGACACAAGACAGACGCCAATTATCAGCGCCGAGAAGCCCCGAGAAGACATCGCGAACGCTTCCTGGCCATCCAGTGTAGATGTTAGTGAAACTGTTGGGAAGACAACGTGAACATTTTATTTGTACTGTATAATCTGCAGATTTTGACAGAAATCTGCAACTATCCTTTGAAGCACCGCTCCTCTAAAACAGCAATAAGGATAATTATTAGGTTATCTACATTATTATGTAAATAACAAAATAACTTAAAGCAAAATTGGGAAACGTAAAGTCCGAAGTCTTTATATTAAGGGCCATCAGTCAAACAATACTGTTTGCTCTGGGTCTAAACAGAGCGCGTTGTGTGTGACGTCTTCTTTTGCGCATGCGGCCGCTTTGAGGGTTCACACTAGAGCGCGTTTGCTGTCGCATTTTATTTGTAGTGTGAACGAGCAGACAAAAAAATCGGATTTGATCAAAAAATTGGAATTGAGCATTAACACCTGCAGTGTGAACGTAGCCAAAATAACCTGTCCTGACCCTCTCTGCGTTCAGGTGTCCAGCCATCCATCCTCCGTGCAGCTGCTGTCCATCCTTCAGGCCTTGTTGCTGGTGGGTCCGGACAGAGCTGAGGTCTGGTGTGCTCTGGAGCTGCTGATGGATCGAGCCACCCTGCTGGCTCAGGATGGTAAGTATGAGGGTGCATCCAAACTTTGATCGTTCTCCTCTTCGGATGAGATCCACAAAGTCCTCGTGGGAACTGCAGGTGAGACAGGTCAGGTGATACAGGGATGGTGATGTCACAGCACACAATGCAATGCATTGCGGCGTGACGTCAACTCCAAAGCCCTATATAACCTGCCCAGACTTTGAACTGTCTCAGCTCTGATGTCACCTGGAGGAGAGGGGGGGAGTGGAGGTCCAGCACCAGGTAAGGGTGGGGGTGGAGGGAGGAGGAGCCATAGGCTTTGGAGTTGACGTCACGCCGCAATGCATTGTGGGAGCGCAGCTCCATTTTCGGGGTCTACGAATCAAAACAAACACACTGTGTTGGAACGACGACGACAAGAAACACGCTTAAAAGCAGCTCAAAAGAAAACGGACGGTATAGAGACCGATTGCGTCCAGAGGCGAAGCAGCGGTACTTGAAAAAAAATAGAGTGCATCGCAAATCTGGACCCATATGAAATACGGCAGTGGAGTAAAGACCCAGACGACTTACCGCCACTGTCCTACCCCGATATCTTCACGTATCTTGTTTGTGGAGTAAGCGCTTACACAGCGAACCAGTTTCGTAATTACAAGTCACTGGAGGCGCACATCCAATTTACAAATGGCTGGGTGCAAGATTTGGCTATTTTCAAGCCGCCAAACTCTGAGTACGTCGTCAAAGTAAGTCAGCTGGAGTGCACCGAGTGAAATAGCCATTTTCCACCCCCCACCATAATTAATGTTACACATTTATCATTTAACTGCTAAAATATCGTTATCATATTATATGCCCATAATTGTAAAGTACATGCAAATTAACACATTGATAATCGGGTAAATTATTAACGCCAATTTGTGTCCTTCCTGTCTCATTTCATTTATTGTCTTTACATCAACCAATCAAGTCACTCCATTCTATGTTTGATCGCAATTTCTATAACTTCCGAGACCACCAACGATGATATTATTCAGCTATAAAGTGTGATGTGAACATATTTAGAACTTACCGGAATGAAAATGTCTTGAGCACACCAGCTGATATCTGGAGACGTAACAGAACTTGATATCAGCTCGTCTCACGGCTGCTATCCAGGCTAGACGCCTTCGTTTGGTAATATCCGATACATGAGCTCCTTCATGTTGCTTCCAGGTTGGGAAAGCATAAAAAGACAATCCAAACTTATTCCCGTGCCGGTCGTAAGATCGAACATTGCAGCCGACCACACAGCAAGTACGAACCATGGCTATGCTTTCGCTCCTTACTTAGACCCCCAAAATGGCGGATCGGGCCAAAATCCTTTCCACGCCCACCCCCGTGACATCACGCTCCAAAGCCCTATAGCAGCTCCGCTCCTAATTCAAGCCACACCCCCTGCCCAACACTGCGGATGAAGAAGCTGAACTGGCAGAAACTTCCATCCAGACTGGTGTCAGGTGAGGCCTGGTGTTGGCCCAGGTCAGGTGCAGGATTCATCCAAGCTGACGTCACTCTGTGTCCACAGGCCACGAGTCTCTGTGGACGTCAACATCTTTGGACTCCATGGAGCCAGATTACTGCAGCATCGAGCACCTCTTCAGTCTCCCTCCGACTGAGACCAAGACCAGAACCAAGTCAAAGACGGAGCCCAAAGAGGTGCCGCAGCTTTCTCTGTCTTCACCTTACAGGTGTGGCGTTACACGTTTTACCTTTTTCACATCCACATGTTCAATTCTGTCCACAGGTGTCCTTCATCGACGCCAAGAAGAGCCTTAACCTCAACATCTTCCTCAAGCACTTCAAATGGTGACTGTTCTTTTTCTGAGTCTTGCAGCCAATAAAAACACCTGTGCTGTGACATCACCATCCCTGTATCACCTGACCTGTCTCACCTGCAGTTCCCACGAGGACTTTGTGGATCTCATCCGAAGAGGAGACCGATCAAAGTTTGATGTTGAGGCCCTGAAACAGTTCATCAAACTCCTCCCAGAGGTTTGAGGTTCCGGTGACGTCATCCCAACGCATGGCAGCCTAACGAGTAGCGCTCTCTCATATATGATTCGTTCACCCCGCGAAGTGTCAAAATTATTACCAATTTTTGATAGATAGTAGAGTTACAAGCGGGGTGAACATGGGGAAAAGAGACAAACAGAAAAGCTCAGCAGAAGAACGTGTAAACAAAGGGCCTACGGCAGCGGCATCGCCATCTCGACATGAAGTCAATGCTAGGGCCAATATGGATGAAGGCTCGGGCTTGACCATGATACTGGAAGCATTACGGGACTTTCGAAGAGAGTTCCAAGAATTTAAATCCGACTTGGTCAGAGCCAATAACAGGATAACCGAAGCAGAAACCCGCATTGCAAAGCTGGAAGACCGGGTCCAAAACGCGGAACAGGTGATGCTAAAGATGTTAAAAATTATCAACGAGCAAGAAAACAAAATTGTGGATCAGGAAAGCCGGGCCCAGCGAAAGAATCTGAGGCTGTATAATGTCCCTGAAGGAGTGGAGGGGTCTTCAATGACAGTTTTTGTGGAAAAAGTATTGACGGAATGCCTCGACCTCCCCCAGGGCACAGAGCTTGTATTGAGAGATCACACCGGGCCCTGGGAGCAGTGAGGAACCGAGAGGGAACCCCACGTTCGATATTGATTTGTTTTGCACGTTACAACACCAAGGAAGAAGTTTTGCGTAAAGCGTGGGCCAAGAGGACTGTTCTGTTGAACGGTCAGAAAATATATTTTGATCAGGATTATGCACCAGCTATTCTGCGAAAACGTAAAGGCTACGCTGAAGCTAAAAGAGCTCTGAAACAACAGAACATAAGGTTCCAGACTCCTATCCTGCTAAATTGAGGGTCTTCTATCAAGAGGGAACCGTGCTTTATGCGACGGCGGAGGAAGCAACCGCGGATATGCGGACAAGGGGATTCCAGATCGATAAAGTTGCCCCGAAGCAGACCTTAACGGAACAGCTGTCAAATTTGACGTGGGCGAAGATTGGAAAGTCGCAGCGGTGTGACTCGGAGGGACATAGAGAAAGTCCCAATTGTGAGCAGCTTCAGCTATCTAGAAGGTGCTCTCCCTCTACGACAGGAGACTAATGGAGATATATTGTGCGGCCGCAATGGGTGAGATAACAAATACTTTTCCCTTATTAGATGATTAAGATTGCAGAGAGACTGTGGAGAAATCTCTCTT
>NW_024583299.1:0-972 GCF_018398535.1 Haplochromis burtoni | reverse complement strand
AGGTCGCTGCTGTCAGGTCTAATATTTCTCCATCATCCTCTCAGTATCACACTGACACGTTGCTTACCTCTGATACCTGGTCCTCTTTTACTCCTGTTACCTTACAGGACATCAGTGCTCTGCTTGGTCGAATGAAACTGACTTCAAGCCACCTTGATGTACTTCCTCCATAATTTTTCATTAGTGTGTTTGATTTCTATTGGCCCCTGTATTCTGGAAATAATACTTCTCTTTATACTGGCTCAGTTCCCAGCTATTTTAAACAAGCTATTGTTGAACCAATATTAAAGAAACCAAATTTGGATCCATCTCTTCCAAGCAGTTACAGGCCAATATCAAAATTACCATTGGTGCCAAAGATCTTGGAAAAAACAGTTGCAGAACAACTTAACAACTTTTTGGAAAAGAACAATGTTCTGGACATTTTCCAGTCTGGTTTCCGCAAATTGCACTCCACTGAAACCGCTTTGCTTAAAGTGTCTAGTGACATTCTGATGGCAGCAGACTCTGGAGAGTACACTGTTCTGGCTATGTTGGATCTCAGCTCTGCTTTTGATACTGTTGATCACAGCATCATGATAAATAGGCTGAAGGACTTGTTTGGGATTACTGGTGTTGTTTTAAAATGGTTTATGTGGTATCTATCTGAGAGATCCTTTACTGTCTGTGTAAATCATGTGCTGTCGGAAACATCAGTTCTGTCTTCTGGGGTACCTCAAGGATCTGATTTAGGTCCTATTCTCTTTTTGCTGTATATACTCCCTCTAGGCCACATTATCAGACGTTACAATTATATTTCTTATCATCTCTATGCTGATGACATTCAGTTGTACTGTTCTTTCAAAGCTTCTGAGTTGTATAAATTGTCTTGTTTAAATAATTGTCTGTCAGAAATCAAACAATGGTTAAATGACAATTTCCTTCAGTTAAATGCAGATAAACCAGAAACTTTGATTATTGCACCTGATCACA
>NW_024583298.1:106210-115228 GCF_018398535.1 Haplochromis burtoni | reverse complement strand
GCGGCGACAAACCCTTTCCGGAGGCTGTCCCCGAAGGCCATGATGCCACCTAATAGGCCCGGAAAACGGCCAGCAGAGGCGAGGCGGAATGGGTCGAGCTGGCTCTGACGGCGGTGTGGCAACCGCAGGACCAGGCGAGGCAGGACCAGACGAAGCTGACGCTGAAGCGGAGGCTGGACCAGACGAAGCTGACGCTGAAGCGGAGGCTGGACCAGACGAGGCTGAAGACACGGACGAGGCAGGACCAGACGAGGCTGAAGACACGGACGAGGCAGGACCAGACGAGGCTGAAGACACGGACGAGGCCGGACCAGACGAGGCTGAAGACACGGACGAGGCCGGACCAGACGAGGCTGAAGACACGGACGAGGCCGGACCAGACGAGGCTGAAGACACGGACGAGGCCGGACCAGACGAGGCAGAGGACACCGACGAGGCCGGACCAGGCAAAGCACAGGCTGAAGCTGGACCAGGCGAGGACGAAGACTCTGATGAAGCTGGACCAGGCGAGGACGAAGACTCTGATGAGGCTGGACCAGGCGAGGACGAAGACTCTGATGAGGCTGGACCAGGCGAGGACGAAGACTCTGATGAGGCTGGACCAGGCGAGGACGAGAGACTCTGATGAGGCTGAAGCGGAGGCTGGACCAGACGAGACAGAGGCTGAAGCGGAGGCTGGACCAGACGAGAACGATGCTGGACCAGGCGACGGCGTGGGCGGAGCTGAAGCTGAAGCGGAGGCTGGACCAGACGAGACAGAGGCTGAAGCGGAGGCTGGACCAGACGACGATGCTGGACCAGGCGACGGCGTGGGCGGAGCTGAAGCTGAAGCGGAGGCTGGACCAGGCGGCGGCGTGGGCGGAGCTGAAGCTGACGGCAGCGGGACGGCTGCGGAACCTGACGGCAGCGGGACGGCTGCGGAACCTGACGGCAGCGGGACGGCTGCGGAACCTGACGGCAGCGACGCTGCAGGCGGTGATGCGAATGGCAATGATGTGAATGCTGTAGGCGGTGGCGTGAATGCTGCAGGCGGTGATGTGGATGGTGATGATGTGAATGCTGTAGGCGGTGGCGTGAATGCTGCAGGCGGTGATGTGGATGGTGATGATGTAGGAGTCACAGGGGGTGATTCAGCAGATGGTAGCTGAGCAAACCTCCCCGGACCGCCAGCAGACGTGAGGGCATGCTGGCTGGGTCCTCCAGGACCCTCAGCTGGCGAGGCGTGGTGCTGGACGGGCTCCTCGGGCCCTCCAGCAGACGTGGCTTGAGGCTGGACGGGCTCCTCTGGCCCGCCAGCAGACGTGGCTTGAGGCTGGACGGGCTCCTCTGGCCCGCCAGCAGACGTGGCTTGAGGCTGGACGGGTTCTCCAGAACCTCCAGCAGATGAAACTAGAGGCTGGCTGGGTTCTCCTAAACCTCCAGCAGACGAAACTTGAGGCTGGCTGGGTTCTCCAGAACCTCCAGCAGACGAGACTTGAGGCTGGCTGGGTTCTCCAGAACCCCCAGCAGACGAGACTTGAGGCTGGCTGGGTTCTCCAGAACCTCCAGCAGACGAGACTTGAGGCTGGCTGGGTTCTCCAGAACCCCCAGCAGACGAGACTTGAGGCTGGCTGGGTTCTCCAGAACCCCCAGCAGACGAGACTTGAGGCTGGCTGGGTTCTCCAGAACCCCCAGCAGACGAGACTTGAGGCTGGCGGGGCTCCTCCGGCCCTCCAGTGGAACCAGTCTCTGAAGCAGCAGGTACGGAGACCTCTGCCAGTGTGGACACTGGCTGGGACTGAGCAGCACAGTGGCTAGACTCAGGCAGCAACAGTGGGATACAGTCCTCAGAGGGCTGAAAGTGTTCTCTAATACACTCAGCAGAGGACTGAGGCGGACGGGTGACCTCACTTGAACTCTCAGGGGGTGCTGAGAACCGAGATTGCTCTGGTGAGTTATCTGGTGAGGCTGCTGGTGCTGGCGTCTTGACCTCTAGGGGTCCAGAGTTGGCTGGTGACTGACACCCAGCCTCTGGGGAGGCCCTAGAGGGAGCAACTGTCTCTGAGACGGCCAGCATAACTGAACCAGCAAAAGCTTGTGTGGAGTGTGTTCCCTGCTTGTGATGAGGCTGTGAGAATAATGGCTGGGTAGAATGCCACACCCAATCATTATCAGCCAAATCCGTTGGATCAGCCCTCCTCCGAACGGTGCACAACACTGTGGCACAACTGAGCGCATCACCTGACCTGGGCTCAATTCTTGGCACTTCTACATAACATAATCTACTGAGTCCTCGAACAACGTAGGACCAATCGACCTGACATGAGACGCGGCCCCGGTGATGAGTGACGCCAGCATGACATGCCACGCAGCCGTTAGCGACTCGCCTGGGCCAGCAAGCAACAGAATGGCACCCACCGCCTAACGCTCCCAGGGCGGAGCGGAATTCCGATCACCAACCGGCACACGCATACCGGTTGCAGAAGGCCTGGAGGACCACCAATCGAGTCAAGGCGAAACCACCCACCAGCCCCCGAGTTGGCAGTAATAGACGCCCTCGTAGATAGACAGAAGACGCTTGCTAACCAGGAACCTTGAATCCATGTTGGTGTGCACAAGACAGGAAACCCCCAGAACGCCTGCAACACCTCTCAACCAGCATAAAAACCTCAAAAACCAAACTAATCCGGGGCGACTTACGGTGAAAGCCAGAAGCACGACACCTATTCTCAGCCCTGCCGAGGTCCGAACGCCCGCGCAAGATCGGACGAGGACACATCAGAGGTCGAGGCGGGGCAGATCGCTTGAACCGTCGGGACGAAAAACCGCGGGTCAAGAGAAAGGTCGTCGCTTCCTCCCGGGCAGAACAGCAACTCTCCGATGGCACGGCTCCAGGGAGAACCGACGAGGAACGAAAACGACCTCCGTCCGGGCGGTCAACGGAAATGGGCTTGGACAACGGACGAGCATGGGCTAAGACCGGGCCCTGGTGGGTCCGCAGGTGCAAAGTTCGTGGGGGTAGAAGCGAGTATGAAGTCGTGGCGCTTGCGACGAGTGCCGAACAAAGGAAGGCTGTGACCATGAGTCCAATCAGCGGCAGGCGATAATCACCAACCAAGCCCCAGAATGTGAAGCAGCATCTGTTGCCATGCGCTCTGCCTTCCAGAGCCCCAGTAGGCCGAACCAGACTCCACTGGCTTCTCCCTCATGCTCTAGCCAACAGGTTGATATTTGTGGAAAGCGGAGTTTCGTATGACTCCAGCCCAACTGCATTAGCCTACTGTTCCCCGAATAGCTCCTCACGCTGGGTGAGGGAATTTTGACCGTAAGCGACCCGTGAAGCATGTCGACGATATCAACCCAAGTGATACCCAGACCCAGGAGTTCCAAGGTGGAAGACTGCACGTTTCCGATTACCTATCCAGTTAATGATAGTAGTCCGCTATCCTGATATAATAGACTACTAATGTTGTGTCATGGTCCTGGGCTGAACCCCTGTGGGCAAGTTGATATTGATATTTCTGAAATGATATGGTGAATACCTTAGGAAATGAAGGAGGATCCAAGTGCAGGCAGTCGTGAAGGTGTAAAGGTGGTTTATTGAACATGAAAGTAAATACAAACGGCAAATGGAGCTGGAACTAAACTATACTGGGAAACAACTAAACTACAAAGCACAAACCTGAATGAGAACGAGCAGAGGAGAATGACGATGGACAGCAGGGAAACACACAGATGACGCAGGGTGGAATACACAGACGGACCAGCAACTACAATAACGGAGGACATGACTTAAATACACCCAGAGAAACACAGGGGAATTACACACAGGTGGTGGACACAGCTGGGAATGATCAACAAGACGAGATAGAGGTAAAACTGAACACACTCACATGAGACCCAGACCTTCACAATAAAACAGGAAATGAGAACACCACACCAAGACGCAGACCTGACACTGAGAGACAGACAGAATGACACATGGAACCTGAACTAAACTAGCAAATTCGTGCAAGACTCTGCAACAACCGAGAGACAGACAATGGATAACCTTAAACATAGAACTCAACTACCTAAACTCATCACAGTCATCATAACCCACAGCAGCCAACAATTATGAAAACATCCAGAAGAAACAAGTACTCAGTACACTTACCGTATAACTACAATTATGTATACCTTCTCAAATATATCCTCCAGTCAACCATCACAGGACCGCCACGACCAAGCCTGTGACAAATACACGCAGGGCCCTGCGCGCGACCAAAGTAACCAGAGGACCATACCATGACGTCAGCACGCAGTTTGACTGCTGCTCACGCCGCGCATCAGCGGGAACAAAGCTGAGAATTGTGGGTTGGACGTGTCCTCGACGATGTCGTAGAGGAAGCAAGGAGGACCTGATCAGAATGCGCATGTGCCATCTAACTTCCACATGGGAGTTACGTAGCAAAATGACCAATGAACTGAACATTTGCAAGTCAGTTAACTAATTTAAAAAGTTCTCTCCTCTGAGGTGTTGCTGTAAGCACGCAGACTCAAACGCAACAGAAAACCATGCTAATCCCTTGGGCATCTTGCTTTCATACTAGAGATGGTAAATTTGATTCTTTTTACTGAGTCGAGTTTTAATGAGTCACTCACCAAAGTAAATCGGATTTTTTGAGTCATTTGATTCACTGAGTCAGTTGACCAGAGAGTGCAAAAAAATGGGGTAAGTAGCTCAAATGTGCTGTTAGCATGTTAGCAGAGCGATGCTACTGTGAACGAGGAGCTATTTTCTTGATGTGAGCTTCTACTCAGGGTTTTTTCTTCCAGTTCAGAGCAGAAATTTTTTTGTTAAGATACTGGATGTTGTGTTTTTCTCCACAATTTTAATTATAAGCTAGATACATTGCTGCTAACAGCAACAGGGATGAGTCAGTGAGTCAGTTGGGCTTGTGAATCATGATTCATGAGTCAGTAAAGTGATTCTCGAGTATTGAACGATTGTTCATGATTCGCGCATCACTATTTCAAACAGAACTTTCTACATAACATTCTATGTTATGTCACTGTGACTGTGATGTGATACTACACTATCATGCTTTATGCTATCAAGCTAGAACAGTGTAGGTATAAAACAATATCTTTAGTGATGGGGATTTTTAAAGTCAAATTATAGTACAAATATATGTAATCTATTGGTATCACTTGACTGGTTTTCAACAGTAATACATTGGAATAGTTTTATGGTGATTGTTTTATACTTTCTGTTCTACACTACAGGATACTCTACTGCACACACAACTGAAGTCACACATTTTTTTTTTCATATTTTGCATGCCAGGAGCCAGACTTTCTTGCAATTCTTAATCTGGAATCTGGTCTTGTGTGACCCTAGCTCAGGGGTCGGCAACCTGCGGCTCCAGAGCCGCATGCGGCTCTTTAGTCCTTTTAGTGCGGCTCCGCGTGGTTTGGGAAAATAAATTGTTTTTTTTAAGAAATTAGCTGAAGTGTATTTTATTTATGTTAGTTCTTTTTTTAACTTGTAGTTCTAAATTGGAAGATTATTGTGATATTGAAATATAAATATAAAATTATATTCTATTTTTTTTTTAATCGCTCAAAATAAGCGTCACACTTGCGGAAGCCGATATACCCGCTGAAACACCGTGCATTTATCGAGACTTCCAACCCCAGGTAAGACAATTCTGGATCTTCGGATGCACATTATGTCAGTGGGTCCACCGTGAACTATGTAAAAAACAAACACCGCTCAACTTAAAAATGCCCTGCCAAGTTAGCTCTGTAGCTGACATGGAGTTTAGCTGCAAACAAATGTCCTTGCATGATTCACCTGTGTGCTCCATCCCCCACAAGGAAGTAGCACACCTTTTTTGGCTGTGTGTTGACAGCCATAATCTCCGAATTCCTCGGCTTAAACAAGTGCACATATTGATTCAAGATCACACACCGAAAGAGGATTTTTAAGATTCTAGTTAAGGGCAGGGTTCAGCAGTCTTTGTGAGAACATGCACATGGAAAAGAGAGAGAGAGAGAACAACAACAAATAAACAAAACAGGAAAGACCAGAAAATGCACGGATGGGTATTTGTAATATAGTCACTCGTGTTATTACATTTGGCAAACTAGAACACTGTGTTCAATAATGACTATATATTCTACTTGCAGCAATGCAAATTAATGGTTCGAAATCAGTCAGCTTGATGAGGGAGTTTCTACTATCAAAGGAACACATCTAAAAATGTTTGAGAGGCAGACATGCAGAAGTACATTTTGGGAGTGAAAACTACTCTAAAAAAAACAAATCTAAAACTGATCAGGACTGTGTTAGGGCTTGTTGAGCATGCAGGTTTCATCCAGAGAAGAACTGGTTTATACATTTTTTAAAACTACAGTTACATTATTTCCTGTGCTGCTTTGTTGAAAGACCTTAAATGGATTCACACCTTTTTACCTCTTACCTCTGTGCTTACTTCTACAAGAATTACATATTTTTGATCTGTTGAATGGTATGTTTAATGACGTCAAAAGGTTAAAAGTAATGAGAAGCACTGACTCAGAATGATAACACATTGAAACATACTTTGAATGCTGCAGCTGAAATGCGAAAATGAGTAGGTGTAACAAAGCAAGACAAACATGCCCAAACTGGAAAGACTGGGAAAATTACACAGTTGGTATTTCTAATTATCACGCTTGGGCACTGCAGAAGAAAACACAAGCAGCTTTCCTAATCGTGGAAAAAATTCTTTTCAAGTTTCAATTCAATTCAGTTTTATTTATATAGCCTCAAATCACAACAAAGGTCGCCTCAAGGTGCTTCTTGAATGCTGAACGGTCTATAATCAGCATTCGAGGATCTAATGTGTCCGGGATGGCTTTTTTGACATGGGACATGACTATCCTCTCAAAACGACTATGACTATGCTCTCAAAACACTTCATTACAGTTGGAGTGAGCGCGATGGAGTAGTAGTGATTCAAACCGGTTATGTTGTTTTTCTTTGGGAGGTGCACTACGGCAGTGGACCTGAAGGATGTAGGTACAGCTGACTGGGTGAGGGACAAATTAAAAACACCTCAACCAGCTCTGTATCACAGAACCTCAATGCATGGAGGTGTTTTCAGCCAGAACCTTGACAACCTGTAGGCATAGTGAAAGCCTGGTGAGGTAGTATTTCTAACTCACCAGAGAGAGAACAACAAAAAAAACCCCACAAACAGCAAAGACCAGAAAAATGCACGGATGGGCATTTGTACTATAGTTACTCATCTTATTACATTTGACAAACTAGAACACTGTGTTCTAGCTGTGTTTCTGAGACCAACACTAGCACTGTCAGCAGATGAAGATCAGGGTGGAACATCACAGCAACAGGCTTTGCATTTTCATTTTTTTAAGAGTTGCTAATACACTGAAAAGAAGAACCTAAACTTTTAAATGATCTCTTACTGCAGTCAAAATATGACACCAAAATGATCACTAGTGATACAAGTTAAGTTGCAAGTCAGTTAACTAATTTAAAAAGTTCTCTCCTCTGAGGTGTTGCTGTAAGCACGCACACTCAAACTGCAACAGAAAACCATGCTAAGCCCTTGGGCATCTTGCTTTCATACAGAACTTCCTACATAACATTCTACTACACCACTAGCATGTCACTGTGACTGTGATGTGATACTACACTATCATGCTTTATGCTATCAAGCTAGAACAGTGTAGGTATAAAACAATATCTTTAGTGATGGGGATTTTTAAAGTCTAAAAGTCAAATTATAGTACAAATATATGTGTATCTATTGGTGTCACATTTTTCATATTTTGCATGCAAGGAGCCAGACTTTCTTGCAATTCTTAATCTGGAATCTGGTCTTGTGTGACCATAGCTTCATTGGTGGCGTGCAATTTAGCTTGAACCATGTTTCTTTTTTTTTTTTTTACCTTTGTGCTTAGTTCTCCTACAACAAAGTATGAGAAATCTTTTCCTTTCAGCTGCTCTAAATGCCCTTTTTTATGGTGTGGCCAGAGTTACCCACATTGTCTTTCATGAGTTGCACTCGACCCCTTAGTTCCAGTGAATTAACTCTTAATGCTTTGGCATACCAAGAGATTTTGGACCATTTCATGCTTTTTGTGGAAACAATTTGGGAATGGCCCTTTCCTGTTCCAACATGGCAGTGCACTAATGCGCAAAACAAGCTCTATAAAAACATTGATGAGGCAGTTTAGTGTGGAAAAACCTGACCTCTACCCGACAGAATGACATGACATATGAAAACCTCACCTCTCCACATGCACCTGCTTTTTTTTCTTGATCTTAGTTCTACTCCTCCCTCTATACATGTGCAGTGATTTTGTTTTTGTTTTTTTTTACAAAGGAGTGAAAGCATTGCAGACACAATGCAGAGGCATGTCAAGATGTGTGGTGAATAGCACAGAAAGAAATATTCTTCCAGTAAACACATACCCTGTCATCAAATGTATTATGAGACTAGAAATCTTTTGGTGTCCCGATGCGTCATACTGATGTTATTTTTGACACAATCATTCTTTGCAACAGTTCACAGGATGGTCTTCATTGTCTGCAAGGAAAAGCAGCACCTGTGCTAAAGTTAGGTTTAAAATCCGCCCCAGTTATGCAACAATGGTTCGAAGTTTTTTTAGTGAGTGAGAATGTGTTCAAAGGTTTGAAAAAAAAAGTTTACTTCCCGTCCCTTACTTTATTGTTCCCTGTCAAAATTGACTGGTCGTCTTAAATTAGCACAAAAACGATTTTTCACGACCAAATTTTTATATTATTTAATATTCAGCATTCTTTAACTGTGAACAATGTCTCAAAGTAGTGTTTAACATAAATTTATAGAATTAGAAATGAAATAACGGCAATGAAAAAACACGAATATGCACTGAAAATAAATGGAAAACCAAAGACCAAACTCAGCATGAAGTGCTATGATTCACATAAATAAAAATAAAATAAAATGGATGCAACTTTGCATTACCTTATCAAGGCAGTCAATGCCTCCTTTGTTCTTG
>NW_024583298.1:99031-105947 GCF_018398535.1 Haplochromis burtoni | reverse complement strand
TTGTAGTCCTGGATCATAAGGGGCTTCCTGTCCTCTGTGGTGCTGATAGGGACAACTTTGTATAGCGTGCTCAGCAGGATGACATTTCTATTCTTCTTTGGAACATTTGACACACGAGTTTGTGTGTCAGTGAAACCAAATTTTGATGAGAGTGCCTCTCTTCCTCTGGCTGATACCAGTGCAGGGGGAAGTTCAGGCTTGTTCTTTCTCACTGTCCCTACCATGGTGAGCTTTCTTTTTAGCAGCTTCTGACCAAGAGCATATGATGTGAAGAAGTTGTCACATGTGATATTACGCCCCTGGAGACCGGTTGTCACGTCCAGCACAACACACATGCCCTGGTTTCCTTCTGCCCTTCCAGTACTGGGTTTCCCTGTGTAGACCTGCATATTCCAGGCATAGCTGCTTCTGGCGTCACACGCTCACCAGATCTTTATATCACATTTCCCTGGTTCTCTTGGAAAGTACACCTTGAAGGAACAGCGACCGCTGAAAGGAACCAGGCAATCATCAACTGTCACCGAATAATTCTTGAAAGGACATGAAACTGTTGTAAGGACATAGTTGCCTGGAATATAGGCCTGCCAAACTCTGCATCCCAGAGACTTTTTAGAGGCTCATTGTTTGAGCGATATACTCCTGCTAAAATCAACAGACCTATGTAGGCTTGGAGGTCTACCAAGTCGATTTCTCTCCGGGTGTCCCCAAACACACGCTTCCCTTCCAGGTGTGTCATCTCCAGTATAATTCCCTCAATGGACTCTGGTAAAAAAGAGTTGGGAGCTAGACTTGAAGTCATCCACACGAGATATCGCATGCTGTGTTGGTCCTGGCGTCATCTTTATGATGTTTTCCACTCCCGCTCTACTTCCTTTGTCCTGGGAGGATGAAGACCAGAGCAAGTGTCGACTCTTGGACTGGAATGTGTCCTCAGGTGCCTGTTCTTCAGGTGCCTCTCCCTCTCCATCTGTTGATTGGTCAGAGTCCTCAAAGTCTGGATCAAAATCTGTGTTTTCTTCCATTCTGCTCTATCTCTGTTTCAATTTCAGTACCCTCTTGTCCAAAACCCGGACCAGAACCTCTTTGACAGTCAGTCGCCTACTCATTGTGCTCAGAGTAAAAGGAGTGCAAGGCAAACACCAAGCTATATATATGGTCTGTGTGAAGATGATACATTGATTAGTCTGGATTGTGTGATTCACGTGGGGGGATAGGCATAAAAGCATGGGATAGAGATGGGTTCACATAACAGACACCTGTCTAGTCTGTGTGAAGATATGATACATTGTCTCATCAGAAACTTGATGTCATGTACAGGCAGGCAGGATGTGACCCAAACGCAGGACTCATAGAGGCAAAACATGAAGTTGAAGCTAACCAAACAGAAACCTAGATTGGAAAGCTAGAACCCAAATGCACAAGAAACGACGCAACAAGAAGAACTAACTGACAGGGGCTGTGTGCCAATTCAGGGTCTGCACGCTTGAAGTACGCGCACTACGCGTACTACGTACGGTGCGTACTATGAGTACGAGAAGTGCGGAAGTGAGAGGCTTGTGAAATGGGATGGTATACGCTTCGTCGCGCTGTTCAGGTTGCCAAGCAACCATGATACTAACCGCAAGAAATGTTTCATACAGCATTGTGTGACAGAAATAAAGGAGAAAAATGTTTTGTTGGTCATTCATTTTTGTCATGACATCACTTTGATTAGTTGAGTATCTGAGACTGAGACCACGGGACTGTAAAACATGATTGTTGGGCTATATATATACAGTGGGGCAAAAAAGTATTTAGTCAGCCACCGATTGTGCAAGTTCCCCCACTTAAAATGATGACAGAGGTCAGTAATTTGCACCAGAGGTACACTTCAACTGTGAGAGACAGAATGTGAAAAAAAAATCCATGAATCCACATGGTAGGATTTGTAAAGAATTTATTCGTAAATCAGGGTGGAAAATAAGTATTTGGTCAATAACAAAAATACAACTCAATACTTTGTAACATAACCTTTGTTGGCAATAACAGAGGTCAAACGTTTACTATAGGTCTTTACCAGGTTTGCACACACAGTAGCTGGTATTTTGGCCCATTCCTCCATGCAGATCTTCTCGAGAGCAGTGATGTTTTGGGGCTGTCGCCGAGCAACACGGACTTTCAACTCCCGCCACAGATTTTCTATGGGGTTGAGGTCTGGAGACTGGCTAGGCCACTCCAGGACTTTCAAATGCTTCTTACGGAGCCACTCCTTTGTTGCCCGGGCGGTGTGTTTTGGATCATTGTCATGTTGGAAGACCCAGCCTCGTTTCATCTTCAAAGTTCTCACTGATGGAAGGAGGTTTTGGCTCAAAATCTCACGATACATGGCCCCATTCATTCTGTCCTTAACACGGATCAGTCGTCCTGTCCCCTTGGCAGAAAAACAGCCCCATAGCATGATGTTTCCACCCCCATGCTTCACAGTAGGTATGGTGTTCTTGGGATGCAACTCAGTATTCTTCTTCCTCCAAACACGACGAGTTGAGTTTATACCAAAAAGTTCTACTTTGGTTTCATCTGACCACATGACATTCTCCCAATCCTCTGCTGTATCATCCATGTGCTCTCTGGCAAACTTCAGACGGGCCTGGACATGCACTGGCTTCAGCAGCGGAACACGTCTGGCACTGCGGGATTTGATTCCCTGCCGTTGTAGTGTGTTACTGATGGTGACCTTTGTTACTTTGGTCCCAGCTCTCTGCAGGTCATTCACCAGGTCCCCCCGTGTGGTTCTGGGATCTTTGCTCACCGTTCTCATGATCATTTTGACCCCACGGGATGAGATCTTGCGTGGAGCCCCAGATCGAGGGAGATTATCAGTGGTCTTGTATGTCTTCCATTTTCTGATGATTGCTCCCACAGTTGATTTTTTTTCACACCAAGCTGCTTGCCTATTGTAGATTCACTCTTCCCAGTCTGGTGCAGGTCTACAATACTTTTCCTGGTGTCCTTCGAAAGCTCTTTGGTCTTGGCCATGGCGGAGTTTGGAGTCTGACTGTTTGAGGCTGTGGACAGGTGTCTTTTATACAGATGATGAGTTCAAACAGGTGCCATTCATACAGGTAACGATGGGGGACAGAAAAGCTTCTTACAGAAGACGTTACAGGTCTGTGAGAGCCAGAGATTTTCCTTGTTTGAGGTGACCAAATACTTATTTTCCACCCTGATTTACGAATAAATTCTTTACAAATCCTACCATGTGGATTCATGGATTTTTTTTTTCACATTCTGTCTCTCACAGTTGAAGTGTACTTCTGGTGCAAATTACTGACCTCTGTCATCATTTTAGGTGGGGGAACTTGCACAATCGGTGGCTGACTAAATACTTTTTTGCCCCACTGTATATATATAGCCCAACAATCATGTTTTACAGTCCCGTGGTCTCAGTCTCAGATACTCAACTAATCAAAGTGATGTCATGACAAAAATGAATGACCAACAAAACATTTTTCTCCTTTATTTCTGTCACACAATGCTGTATGAAACATTTCTTGCGGTTAGTATCATGGTTGCTTGGCAACCTGAACAGCGCGACGAAGCGTATACCATCCCATTTCACAAGCCTCTCACTTTCGCACTTCTCGTACTCATAGTACGCACCGTACGTAGTACGCGTAGTGCGCGTACTTCAAGCGTGCAGACCCTGAATTGGCACACAGCCCCTGTCAGTTAGTTCTTCTTGTTGCGTCGTTTCTTGTGCATTTGGGTTCTAGCTTTCCAATCTAGGTTTCTGTTTGGTTAGCTTCAACTTCATGTTTTGCCTCTATGAGTCCTGCGTTTGGGTCACATCCTGCCTGCCTGTACATGACATCAAGTTTCTGATGAGACAATGTATCATATCTTCACACAGACTAGACAGGTGTCTGTTATGTGAACCCATCTCTATCCCATGCTTTTATGCCTATCCCCCCACGTGAATCACACAATCCAGACTAATCAATGTATCATCTTCACACAGACCATATATATAGCTTGGTGTTTGCCTTGCACTCCTTTTACTCTGAGCACAATGAGTAGGCGACTGACTGTCGAAGAGGTTCTGGTCCGGGTTTTGGACAAGAGGGTACTGAAATTGAAACAGAGATAGAGCAGAATGGAAGAAAACACAGATTTTGATCCAGACTTTGAGGATTCTGACCAATCAACAGATGGAGAGGGAGAGGCACCTGAAGAACAGGCACCTGAGGACACATTCCAGTCCAAGAGTCGACACTTGCTCTGGTCTTCATCCTCCCAGGACAAAGGAAGTAGAGCGGGAGTGGAAAACATCATAAAGATGACGCCAGGACCAACACAGCATGCGATATCTCGTGTGGATGACTTCAAGTCTAGCTCCCAACTCTTTTTTACCAGAGTCCATTGAGGGAATTATACTGGAGATGACACACCTGGAAGGGAAGCGTGTGTTTGGGGACACCCGGAGAGAAATCGACTTGGTAGACCTCCAAGCCTACATAGGTCTGTTGATTTTAGCAGGAGTATATCGCTCAAACAATGAGCCTCTAAAAAGTCTCTGGGATGCAGAGTTTGGCAGGCCTATATTCCAGGCAACTATGTCCTTACAACAGTTTCATGTCCTTTCAAGAATTATTCGATTTGATAACAGAGATGCATGATCCGTCCTCTGGTGAAATGACAAACAGGTACTATTTTGGTAAAACCTTAAACAATTTTCATCTAATTAGACAGTGTCTAATTAGACACCTAATTAGACTTAGTGTCTCATTTGGTGTCTAATTAGTGTCTAATTAGACACCTAATTAGACACAGTTTTCCCTTCAGTCATAAACATTTAGGACAGGTGGGTGACGCGCCTACCACTTATGTACAATCCAGGCCCTGAGGTGACAGTTGATGATTGCCTGGTTCCTTTCAGCGGTCGCTGTTCCTTCAAGGTGTACTTTCCAAGAGAACCAGGGAAATGTGATATAAAGATCTGGTGAGCGTGTGACGCCAGAAGCAGCTATGCCTGGAATATGCAGGTCTACACAGGGAAACCCAGTACTGGAAGGGCAGAAGGAAACCAGGGCATGTGTGTTGTGCTGGACGTGACAACCGGTCTCCAGGGGCGTAATATCACATGTGACAACTTCTTCACATCATATGCTCTTGGTCAGAAGCTGCTAAAAAGAAAGCTCACCATGGTAGGGACAGTGAGAAAGAACAAGCCTGAACTTCCCCCTGCACTGGTATCAGCCAGAGGAAGAGAGGCACTCTCATCAAAATTTGCTTTCACTGACACACACGCTCTTGTGTCATATGTTCCCAAGAAGAATACAACTGTCATCCTGATGAGCACGCTAAACAAACGCCGCTGTCAGCACCACAGAGGACAGGAAGCCCCTTATGATCCAGGACTACAACAAGAACAAAGGAGGCCATTGACTGCCTTGATAAGGTAATGCAAAGTTGCATCCATTTTATTTTATTTTTATTTATGTGAATCATAGCACTTCATGCTGAGTTTGGTCTTTGGTTTTCCATTTATTTTCAGTGCATATTCGTGTTTTTTCATTGCCGTTATTTCATTTCTAATTCTATAAATTTATGTTAAACACTACTTTGAGACATTGTTCACAGTTAAAGACTGCTGAATATTAAATGATATAAAAATTTGGTCGTGAAAAATCGTTTTTGTGCTAATTTAAGACGACCAGTCAATTTTGACAGGGAACAATAAAGTAAGGGACGGGAAGTAAACTTTTTTTTTCAAACCTTTGAACACATTCTCACTCACTAAAAAAACTTCGAACCATTGTTGCATAACTGGGGCGGATTTTAAACCTAACTTTAGCACAGGTGCTGCTTTTCCTTGCAGACAATGAAGACCATCCTGTGAACTGTTGCAAAGAATGATTGTGTCAAAAATAACATCAGTATGACGCATCGGGACACCAAAAGATTTCTAGTCTCATAATACATTTGATGACAGGGTATGTGTTTACTGGAAGAATATTTCTTTCTGTGCTATTCACCACACATCTTGACATGCCTCTGCATTGTGTCTGCAATGCTTTCACTCCTTTGTAAAAAAAACAAAAACAAAATCACTGCACATGTATAGAGGGAGGAGTAGAACTAAGATCAAGAAAAAAAAGCAGGTGCATGTGGAGAGGTGAGGTTTTCATATGTCATGTCATTCTGTCGGGTAGAGGTCAGGTTTTTCCACACTAAACTGCCTCATCAATGTTTTTATAGAGCTTGTTTTGTGCATTAGTGCACTGCCATGTTGGAACAGGAAGGGGCCATTCCCAAATTGTTTCCACAAAAAGCATGAAATGGTCCAAAATCTCTTGGTATGCCAAAGCATTAAGAGTTAATTCACTGGAACTAAGGGGTCGAGTGCAACTCATGAAAGACAATGTGGGTAACTCTGGCCACACCATAAAAAAGGGCATTTAGAGCAGCTGAAAGGAAAAGATTTCTCATACTTTGTTGTAGGAGAACTAAGCACAAACTTAAAAAAAAAAAAAAAGAAACATGGTTCAAGCTAAATTGCACGCCACCAATGAAGCTATGGTCACACAAGACCAGATTCCAGATTAAGAATTGCAAGAAAGTCATAAAACATTCACCATAAAACTATTCCAATGTATTACTGTTGAAAACCAGTCAAGTGATACCAATAGATTACATATATTTGTACTATAATTTGACTTTAAAAATCCCCATCACTAAAGATATTGTTTTATACCTACACTGTTCTAGCTTGATAGCATAAAGCATGATAGTGTAGTACACATCACAGTCACAGTGACATGCTAGTGGTGTAGTAGAATGTTATGTAGAAAGTTCTGTATGAAAGCAAGATGCCCAAGGGCTTAGCATGGTTTTCTGTTGCATTTGAGTGTGCGTGCTTACAGCAACACCTCAGTTT
>NW_024583298.1:35472-66064 GCF_018398535.1 Haplochromis burtoni | reverse complement strand
TGGGTTGGGTGCGTCGTAACAGTCAAAGCACTGTGTGTGTGTCTCTGTGTATGTGACTTCCTGCCGGTCATAAAAGTAATCTCCTCACTCAATCTACACCAAATTCCTTTAGACAACATACAAAACACAGTTAACATATTACAGACACTGAGACCCCCACTCTGCATCCACTGAGACAAAAGAATGTCTCTGAGCATACAGTTTAAGGCAAGGCTTACAAATTTAAGTACAATAATGGCAACATTTAATAATTTCAACCTAACACTAGCCATGAGTCATACTGGTCACAAAATAAAGTACAAATCTAGAACTAATTTAACACATTATTACGAGTCCTTTCCTCTGTAGCTTGAACAATTAATGCGTTGGCAACTTTAAAATGCATCCACACCTTCTCTGTCAATATTCCTTTCAACTAAGCTGATGCCTCAGCAGCTGGTGATTGCAAAAACATTGACTTATCTAAGCGATTTATATCTAATGGCTTAACAAGTAACATAGTAGAAATAGCACAAATAATACCCTAAAATTCCTTGACACGTAAAAATATGAATTTTACAAGAGAGAACTAACATGCCAATTAGGCCTATTCAAGAATCAACTTTCATTGCCATCATGGAAAGAGAACAGGCATCAGCTAACATATTATCAGCAAAGATCATAATGTGTGTTTTAATGCAAAAGTTTTACATAACACTTCTGTTTTGTAAATATTAAATAACTACTTCCCAATGTTTCATTCTCCATCCACCCGTCCATTTTCTTCCGCTTATCCGGAGCCGGGTCGCGGGGGCAGTAGCCCAAGCAGAGAAGCCCAGACCTCCCTCTCCCCAGACACCTCCTCCAGCTTATCCGGGGGAATACCATGGCATTCCCAGGGCAGCCAAGCGATATAATCCCTCCACTATGTCCTGTCCCGGGGGCCTCCTCCTGGTGGGACATGCCCGGAAAAACTTGCCCAGGAGGCATCCTTGTCAGATGCCCGAACCCCTCTTAACTGGCTCGTTTCGATGTGGAGGAGCAGCGGCTCTACTCTGAGCCCCTCCCGAATGGCCGAAATTCTCACCCTATCTCTAAGAGTGAGAAGACCCCTATGAAGAGACCATCGAGGGAACAGTTCAGCCTGCCCGGGATAGGGTGCCCGAGGGCAAGCGTCTGGTGGCCGGGTGTTAGTCCATGGGGCCCGGCCAGGCACAGCCCGAAAAAGGGACATAGGCCCACCACCCACAGGAGGCACCAAAGGGGTCAGGTGCAATGTGAGTCGGGCGGCGGCCAGGAGCAGAGGTCCTGGTGGACCGATTCTCAGCTATCAAGAATATTTCATTCTATTTAGTAATTATAACAATGGTTCTTTCACTTGCAAAAAACAAATAAGAAAAATATAAAAAAATTTATACAATTTTATTTTTGGGTCTTGTTCACAAGTGAAGGTAGATCGACCGACAAATTGGTGCTGCGGCTGCAGTGATGCAGACGCTGTACTGGTCCGTCATGGTAAAGAGAGAGCTGAGTATAAAAGCAAAGCTTTGAATTTACCAGTTACCCTACCCTCAAGCTAGAGGAGGTGGCCCAAATGTTTAAATAATAGATTCCATTTATAAAGCATGTAAGGAAAAAAATAACACAATGTCACAGACTCCAGGCACAGAGACATCCATAAAGACAAGTGATGAGGGATGAGGACTGCGGGATGAGAACAAAAACACACAAGAGACACAAGGTTACAATAAATACTAAAAGTTTCACTGAAGGCCTAATCACTGTGAGTTGAAAAAATAAAAGATCACAGTGACATCAGTGGCAGAGAAGTATTAATGAGGATATGCTATTGTAGTTCTTTTGGCAGGATCTGGTGGCTTTGTCGAGACAACTTAAGCTGGTTTTAGTAACCTCATTGAATCATCAGCACTATTTTTTGCAAATCAAACCCAGTTTGTGCTGCAAACTGGGTTTGATTTGTTTATAAATTAGTGCAATTTGTAGATCAGCTGTAGAGTCTTTTGCTCTAATGAGGCCATTTGTAGCATCATCAGAATCTATGCCACATCATACATTTGCCTCATGGAGTCTAACACTGCTATTTCTAAGGCTTCTACTGCAGGGTTAGGAATTGTGGTCAGAAAGTCTTTAGTCTCTCACATAGCAACAACCTAAGACTGGATATCAATGCTGCAGGAGACTGTTAAGATAAAGAGGAGACCTTTCTGGCTTGTTTACTCCAGGAATGTCCTGAATCAGCACACAGGGGCCAATAGAAATAAAGCAACTTTGTAGTTCAGTATCAAAGTCTGGGGCAAGAACAGTTTAAGCAGGCAATGGACAATGAACTTTCAGTCAGTTTCAAGAAAGTTCTGGTAAACATCGTGTGACTCAGGAGGTGAAAGTAGGACTTGATTCAAACCAGCTGAGGACTGCACCCGGCTGTCGCTGCCTGAGCAGGGTCAGTGCTCTACGCAGCTGCTGTCTCTCTCATGTGTGCCAGAGGACCCCGTGCTGCTGGTTTTGTTTTGTGTTTGCCAGAGGCCCATGTGTCTGCTGGTTCTGTGACTGTTCTTGCTTGGGTGTCTGAGGAACTGCTCCAGCCTTCGGTCTTCGCTGGAGGGTCCGAGGAGCTGCTTCAGCCTTCGCTGGAGGGTCCAAAGATCTGCTCCAGCCTCCTGCTTCTGCGGCTTCCACGCCAGCCTGCAGTGCCACCACCTGTGGCTTCCATGCCATCGCCTGCAGCTTCAGCCTCGCCTGGCCCTGCGGTTGCCATGCCGCTGCCTTTTCCGCGGTCAGCACCTCAACATCACCGGCCACCTTCCAGGCCGCTGGTGGGATTTCATCGCCGTCATGGACAACTCCTGAACGGCCTCCTGAAAGGTGTCGCTGCCGCGGCCTTCCGCCTGGCTGGCCTCTGGATTTGTTCTGCCCACGTCGCTGCCGTCTTCCACGCAGCTGACCTCCGTCTTAAAATACGGAATCGTCCCGTATTTAGAAACAAAAGTACACGTCCCGTATTGAGCTAATAAGGGACGCACTTTGTCCCGTAATACAGTGAGAATCACAAAATAGTCTATAAATGTTAATGGATATTAACGCTTTGTTTGAAAACATAATTCCCAGCCCCTCTCCTGCTCTGTGTGACCAATGAGCTGACAGCACACTTATGCAATTCGAGTATAACAATTCAGATTACCGCTTATCTATTGGTCCGAGGAAAGGTCCGTGCGGAGAAGATACCGGAAGACAACAGATGACCAGCATGGCCAACAGAGAGACAAACACTGACACTGCGGCGCGACTCTGGGACGACAGTACACCTTTGAACAACAGTGCTTGTTCCCCTCCTAGAAAGAAAAAAAAAAGGTTGCAAAAATACAGGGAGGAATGGGAAAAGGAAAACACTGGCTGGAAAAGTGCGCGATAACACCGTATAAAGCGCACTGCACTGTGTGCCGGCGCACTTTTTCCATTTGCAGTGGACTATGCGTTACGATGTACTGGTGGGCACATGAGAACTATGAGGGGCGTGAAATCGAGGGAACCCTTGACCAATTTGTTGTCCACCAGTGCCACGGCAGAAGCAGATATGGTATGTAAACATTGTTGTTTTTTTAAACCCTCTGGTTAAGGTTAATATGGGCATGTGCATGAATATCAGCGCTATGTGGCCAGAAGTGTGATAATATAATTTGTTTTGTGTAATAAACAACTGCAAGGATAGATGATTACAACAAATAGATGACTAATACATAAAAGTAATACATAGATGAATAATGATGATGAGTTATGATGCGTAATCATGGGAACAAGCGGGTTTACAAACAGGGAGCAGCTGATTAGCATTAGAAAAGCTGAAATAATACCTCAGCTGAAGCCACAAAACCTGAATAAGTTGACACAGAAGAGACTTCAGTTTCAAGGCAAGGCAGAGATCCTTCCTTCCCACAGTGATTGTGGTCTTCAACAACTCTTTGAAGACTTGATTAGTCTGAGCTAGCAACAACACCTAATTTCCCTCTGGGATTAATAAAGTATTACTGAATTGAATATATATAAAGAATACACATTATATTGAAAACATACATATATATGACCATACCCATTTCTTACAAGTTGCATGCGTAATTTATACTTTAAAGTCAGTTGATAAACTACACAAACTATACAGATATACTGTAATATATATATATATTTCTATTTTATAGGTGACTGCTGCAGAGGTGACCCATGTCTACCACACTGTAAAGCACGGTTTAAGTTATAACTCGGGTGACTGTGCACTCAAACTGACTGTACGAATGCTGAATGACTCCAGTATTGCCAAAAAGATGTCCTGTGGGAGGACGAAAGCTGAAGCAGTTGTCACAGATGTCCTGTCTCCAAAGGCAATAGAAGAGGTGATCAAAAAATTGAAAAGTGGTGCAACTCCACTCCCGTTCTCTCTTCACACTGATGCTTCAAACAAGGGAAATCGGAAGATGTTTCCCTTGGCCTTGCAGTTTTTTACACCAGAGGCTGGAGTTGTCAACAAGATGTTGGATTTTGTTGAAAATCCAGATGAGTCTGCAGAGGGAATAGTAAAAATAATACAAAGCTCTCTTGAAAACGTGGGGCTATCCTTAGATCAGGTTTCTGCATTCAGTGCTGACAATGCAAATGTAAATTATGGCATCCACAACTCAGTCTTCACAAAATTGAAAGAGACCAACAGTGAGATCCTTCGTGGCAACTGCCATGCACATATTGTTCATAACACTGTGAAAAAAGCCCTGGACAAGCTCTCAGTTGATGTGGAAAATATTGTCCTGAAGATATACAGCTTCTTTTCCACGTCTGCCAAAAGGAGAGAGTCCCTGAAAGAGTTCTGTGAATTTTGTGACGTTGAATTCCATGATATCCTGCGCCATGTTGTGACGAGATGGCTGTCACTCAACCCTGCAATCACCCGCCTGCTGCAGAACTGGGACCCGCTGAAGTCATATCTCATCAGCATTGGTGAGGAATGTCCAAGGCGCCTGAAGGAATTGCTGAAGTTGACAGAAGATGCTGCTGGAGTTGAGGGAGAGGCAGACATTGTGGAAGTCTACCTCCTCTTCTGTAATAATGTCATGTGTCTGTTTGAAGAAGTGGTGAAAAAACTGGAGAAGAATGTAACCACGTCTGTTGACCTCTATTCCATCATGGAGTGTTTCCTGACAAGACTTATTCAGAGAAGAGATGATGGGTTCTACGGGTACCTAACAAGACAAAAGCTCCAGCATCTCTCGCCATCTGATGCTGATGGTGCCAGGCAGGAGTTTACAGCCTTCCTAGACACTGCCATCAGTTATGTCCGGAAGTGGTTTGACTTTTCAGAAGAAAACTGGCTTTTCCACCTGCAGCCCCTCTCTCTAGCATCTGGGAAGATTTCCTTTGATGACATGGAGAAGATCATTGAACGGCTTCACCTGGCTGGCAGGTAAGAAGAAAACATTTGCCAGTGAAATGATAAACCATGTTTTAATAGTATTGATGGTTAAAAATAAACAAATACAATTGATAGATAACATATATAAATAAAACCATAATCATTAAGTTTGTTTGGAGTGTATATACACACGCATGCAATCTTTTATACACTATTTTACAAATTCAAGGAGTTCATATACTTAATATAAGGATGGATAAATACATAATACATAAACTATACTTATTGTATTGTTTAAATGCTATACAACGTTATAAACATATACAATACATTTTTTCCATTTATTTACCACTGTAAATGTTCTATGTACCACTTAGAATTTAGGTAAACTTCTCATCTCTATTGGCAGGTTAAACATCTCTATGGATGAGCTTTATGAAGAGTGTGTCACTGCAACCAGCCTTCTGAAGCACCTCACCAAAGAACATCAGGAGAAGGAAAAGTGGCAGTCCAAGGGAACAGCAGAGAAGTGGATGGAAATTCTTCAGGCAGCTGACCTCCCCAATATGCAGGCTGTTGTATCCTTTGTACTCAGCATCCCATCTTCCACTGGGTTTGCGGAGAGGATTTTCTCTCTTATGAAGAATAAGTGGACTGATGTGCGGAACAAATGTTCTACTGAATTAATTAGAAGTGAGCTCATTGTCAGTCTAAATTATGATATGTCTTGCTCAGAGTTTTACTCTGCAGTACTGAAAGACAAAGAACTCCTAACTGCAGCAAGAGCTAAAAAAAAATACAAATGGAAAAAGTAGTCTGTTTCCACATAATGTAGCATTGAGCTTGAGTTCATGAGTTTGTTGGTTTTTTTCACTTCAACTTTCAGCTACAGTCAAGGCCTTTGAGGCACAAATGTTGTGTTTACAGGTGTTCCACAGACTTTTTTTGCACTTTTCTAATTGCACTAAATGTGCAGTGTTACAAGAATGTTTTTCTTTCTATTGTTTTCTATTAATTTATATAATTTTAGGTTAAGCAGGACAGAGTTCTTTGTGTTAATTTTGTCATTTTGCACAAAAAGTGAAGCGTACCAGTCTTTCGTTTAGGAAAGAGACCTATTTTATTGTGTTAATGTTGTCATTTTGCGTTAAAAATAAATGGATAAATGATCATTTGTTTCCCATGTGTTCATATCACAAAGAATATGCATCTACTTAAATCAACTTCAAGTCAAATGGTTAAAAAAAAAAAAAATTCACACTCAAAAAAAAAGCTAAAAAAATTCACCACACAGGGAAGGGTGAAGACAATTGGGTCGCCCGGCCCTGGCCACTAGGTGTCCCTTATTTTTTTTTCAGGGAGTTGGCAACCCTAGACAAAAGAAAACAATACTACAATTCACATTTAAAACTTCTATTCATTTTATTCATGTAGAAATATTCTGCACTGACCGCACAACCCGAAACAGCAGCAAATGTAACACAATCTAAAGGTTAGCTGGAAAAGTAGAGCTCTCCATGCTTACACCACACACACAACAAAGCTACAAGGCTAATTAGCCATGCTAGCTCAACTCAGCAGTATGTAATTAGTGGGAAGAAAAAGTAAATTTTATTTTGTCATGTTAGGAAATCTGTTGGAGAGGTAAGTGACGGAAGTGACGAATGGTAGCTTAGAATTGAACAAATTCCTTTAAGCTTAAATTTTACCAAATACACTTATCAATTGTCTTATAACTAACAACATTTGTCTAAATCTTCTCCAACACCCTGGAGAACAATGGGGAGAGTTTAGAGGCTCTCCAAGATTACATTGATCGGTGCTTCCAGGATCTCATGATGAAGAAGGCCCAGAGTGCAGCTTCCCCGGCCAAATCTGAGACGCTGTCATTGAAAAGATGTCGCCCAGCAGATTCCCCCGGCACAACATCACCAGCCGGCAAAGATATTGTCGACATACTGGAGTCAATCAACAAACGATTGTCCAGTTTCGATGCAAGGCTGTCCTTGGTGGAGATTCTTCACCGGGAATTTAAATCCTTGCGAGAATCCCTCGAGTTCGGCCAGCAGCAGGTGGAAATGCTCACTGCTGAAAATGCCACGGTAAGGGAGTCGGTGAAATGTCTCACAGAAAATGTTACCCAGTGTGATTACAAGAAAATAATTATTATAATATAAATATCTCTATATTTAGACTATAATGACACTCCCAGAACTTCAGCATCTGTTCTATGGGAAGCAGGGAAAGCTGTGATGAGAGGTAAAATAATTTCTTTCTCATCACATAAAAAGAAAGAAGAAAAGAAAAATATTCAGGAATTAGAAAAAACCACTAAATCCCTAGAAGAAGCCTACGCGTCCCACCAAGATCAGGAAACATTGAACAAAATACGCAAAACAAAACTAGAATTAAATGAGATAATTGATAAAAAACCTAAAATCTTAGTACAAAGACTACGCCTACAAAATTATGAACATGGTAATAAATCCGGTAAATTTCTAGCAAACCAGCTAAAAAAATAAAAATAAAAAAACAACTAAATGTGTTGTTCAAGATTCCACAGAATGTTGCAGGAAATCAAGGAAAATCGCAGACTACCACCAAATATGAATTCTGCAAACATTAATCTCCTGCTAAAACCAGGCAAAGCAAAGACCCTGTATATCCCTCAAGCTATCGTCCAATATCCCTTATAAATGTAGACCTTAAAATAATCTGCAAAGCTCTCTCAAAGAGACTGGAGAAAATAACCCCCCTCTTATGTCGGGTTCATGTCGGGCTCATAGCTGAAAACTAGCTTTACTTTGTTGTCTGGGTCGACTTTGCAAGCGAGAGACAGAGAGAGGCGTTGAAAGGCTGCTGCAACAGAACTTATTGTTTTGGAGGAAAACACGAATACGGTGTACAGTCGAGTCTTAATAGCGTACTTACAACTGGGCTCGTCAGGCACTCTTTTTGGGTGCAGTGGTTATTATTATATTTACATGCTTCCAGCTCCCGTTTCTGCTCCGTGACAACTCGTACTTTTCCACTCTCCTTTTTTCCCCTCCCTCGCGCTCACAGACACATAATGGGTATGGCAGTCCATTCTCCCTGCAGCACGGACTACAGTGTGTCCATCCTGTCCCGGGGCCTCCTCCCAGTGGGAGGTGGAACACCTCAACCAGGAGGCGCTCAGGAGGCATCCTTGTCAGATCGCTGAACCACCTCAACTGGCTCCGTTCGATGTGAAGAAGCAGCGGCTCTACTCTGAGCCCCTCTCAGATGACTGAACTACTCACCCTATCTCTCGTTCGCAGCCAAATGTGAAGCAGTGGGAATGAGAATCAGCACCTCCAAATCTGAGGCGGTGGTCTTTGGCCGTAAAAGGGTGGAGTGCCCACTTCAGGTTGGGAACGAGTTCCTGCCCCAAGTGGAGGATTTTAGGTATATCGGGGTCTTTTTCATTGTCTATTGTTGTGAAGAGGGAGCTGCGTGTAAAAGCAAAGCCCTCAATTTACTGGTCGATCTACGTTCCTACCCTTACCTATGGTCACGAGCTGTGGGTAGTGACCGAAAGAACAACAATGTGGATACAAGCGGCGGAAATTGGCTTCCTCCAAAAGGTGGCCATGTGTGTGTGGACTCAAGTGCAAACACAGATGAAGGCAAAACTGACGTGGATACAGTGTTTTATTTACAGTGACTTATTTGATAACAACAAACAGTAATTTTGCAAGAAATTCAGAAAGCTATGAACTATGAACTGTGAGCTAGAAAATTATGAACTATGAGACAAAACTTTGTAACGTGAAACCTAAACTGTGAGCTATAGCTAGTGTCATAATCGGACTGTCCTCCCCGGACAACCTGCCTGTTATATGTGTGTGTGTTTCTCTCCCTTTTCCGACCTGCTCATCTGTGCATTTGTTTATGGAAGTTTGTGGTTTCCGGAAAAGAATCAGCCAGGCAGCCTCCAACCCAGAAGCAACCCTGCATGAAGCTGGATCACCCGCACTTAATTTTTCTGCCAGCTACCTCTAAGCTTCCTTCAGCTTGGGTAGAAGTATTTAACGGTGTGGTCCGGCGACAGTCAGCGCTGGATTATTACTCTAAGCCGGTAGTGTCAATGAGCTCTGTGTTGCAGTAAGGTTGTGGCTAGGAAGCCTACTCACCTGTCGTGTGTTGTTTTCTGGGACGAAGTGGACAGTTGGGGAGCACAAACACAGTCACTGGATATCACGGATGGAGTCGCAGCAGGAATTGGGAGAAAAGCACTGTTTGGACTTTACACTTTGCTTATTCTGTGGATTATTGGGCACTGTAAATAAACGCACTGTTTTGCAATGAGAAGAGTTCTGCATTCTGTGTCCTCTCTTTCAGCAAACCATGACAGAATAATCCAGCCAGCCATGGACTCAGCTGACTCTACCCTGCTTCCGGGGGTAAAAGGGAGGAGATCACATTTAATTGGTTATAACACAGGGTCAGAAATATAAACATGTGTGGTATCTACAGAAACCTCTGAATCTCAGCTAAAATCTCATATAAACTATTTCTACAACCACCAAACACAACGAAAACAAGCCATGATTAAAATAACAGTTACGTAAATGTGCACAAGTTCACTAAACAAACAAAACCAAACCAAAAATTCTTCAGAGTTCATGTAACCGGCTAAAAAGAAAGGCTAGGTATGTTCCAGAGCTATCACTGATTCCAAACACCAAGTTTTACCACGGTCTGACTAAAATTCACTGAAAGAGCCGGAAAAGAAAACCACAAAAACACATACAGGCGCAAATGCGCAAAGACAGAAATTGGCTTACTGTCCCGATTTCCTCTTTTATTTTCACTGGTAGCCGGTAGCCTCATGATTATCAGCAGTTACCACGGCTAACTAGCTGCATCAGAGCCATCAACAACTTCCATTTTAGACCTACCTACAGACACATGACTGGACAGATGCCACATGCAGTAAATTTGGTCCCACCTGGGGTTTGGCCTTGTAACATCTGATTGGTTGAATTAACGTGAATGTGTCTGTGAAGGTTCTCAGTCATCCAGGTCATCATAGTCTAAGGAGCTTGGAAAGAAAAGCGTCTGGATTTCTGTAAGTTGCTTGAAGACGTTTCACTTCTCACCTCTCTCTTTGAGATCCCTTCCCAGACGCCTTAACGCCCACTCACACCCTGGGCCATCTGACCTCAGGAAATCACATGATAGGGTGGGGCTAGGTTTCACAATGAGCTCACCCGAAACCTGCTGATTGTGACCCACACCCATTTTCACACCTTGGCTCATGTGATTAGGTAGAGGATCAGGTCTCCATCAGGGGGGGGGGGGCTGGTATGAAAAGGGGAAAAACAAACAAACGCTTGGACACTGCTAGCACGGGGCGCCACACAAACACAAAGCAGGAGATGAAGCATAGCTGAATATGTTTCCAAACCAACTTCATTCTAAGCCAAAGACTAGAAAATATGTGAAGCATTCTTCCCTTTGGCTTCACCTGCACAAGTGCCAAGGTAGGTCTCCCCTGCATAATTGGTTTTCCCTTCGTTGGGAGCACACGCTGGGCTGTCCAAATCACGGAGAAACAGTATCCCACATTCTTGATTTTTAGTTCACAAGCACTTCTTGTAATGACTAACTAGTCCTGACATTTTGGAGATGTTAGCTCTTTATACAGTAAAGTTACAGCGGGATCCAAATAATATCAGGCTGATCCTGCCACAGTTTGTTCTCCTGGTTCAAATCCCGGACAAACAGGATCCCACAGATGTTTCCAAACGCCAGATCTGAATGAGGGTGGGGAGGTTCAATTTCGGGTAGCGTTAGGGTTGCCAACTCCCTGAAAAATAAATAAGGGACACCTCGTGGCCAGGGCCGGGCGACCCAGTTGTCTTCACCCTTCCTAGCTCTTTTTTTTGTGTGTGAAATCATTTTTTTAACCATTTTACTTGAAGTTGGTTTAAGTAGATATATTCTACTTAAATCATATTCTATTCTTTGTGATATGAACACATGTGAAACAAATGATAATTTAGCCATTTATTTTTAGCTCAAAATGACAACATTAACACAGTAAAACAGGTCTCTTTCTTAAACAGAAGCCTGTCATGCTTAACTTTTGAGAATATAAGTAAATCTTTCTTTAAAAGAACTCTGTCCTGCTTAACTTAAAATAATAGAAAACAATAGAACGAAAAATATTCTTGTAACAGTGCACATATAGTGCATTTAGTACAATTGGCTTCAGTTGAGGTATTATTTCAGCTTTTCTAATGCTAATCAGCTGCTCCCGTTTGAAAACCCGCTTGTTCCCATGATTACACATCTTAACTCATCATCATTATTCATCTATGTATTACTTTTATGTATTAGTCATCTATTTGTTGTAATCATCTATCCTTGCAGTTGTTTATTACACAAAATAAGTTATATTATCACACTTCTGGCCACATAGCGCTGATATTCACTGCACATGCCCATATTAAATTTTTCCAGCCAGGTGTTTTCCTTTTCCCATTCTTCCCTTTCTCTGAGGGGAACAAACATTGCTGCTCTAATGCTGGGCTTACACTGTGCGGTTTTAGGCCCATTTTGAGACGATTTTTGAGTCGTGCGACCGATTTGGTGATCGGCCTGATTTTGGCCTTCATCGTGGGTCGTGTAGTATACGTGGGGTAAAGAGAAGTGATTAACACCTCATGACCAGCTCCCGATCATCAATCGCTCGTGAGGGTGTCACCGCAGCTGCTCACACTGCTCATGCGCAAACACATAAACGTCGGTGAAAAAGACGGAGCAGCACGGCTGTGCAGCGTGTGATCTGGACACAAGCGATGGAGGCACAACTTGTAGAACTTTGGAAAGCTCATCCGAGCCTTTTCGATGTGGCATCACAAAATTATCACGACCACAACAACCGTGAAAATAGTTGGATTTACATTGTTGCTCAATCACAGCTGCCTGATCAATGTTTTTCATTAGCAATTTAGCAAAGTTGATGGTGGTGGCGTGTCTGTGTGAGTGAAAGACAGAGAGAGCGAGCGACAGATTTTCTGTTATAACCTTCGTTTTATGGACGCACAGTGTGAGCACTCAGGTCACATCAGAGCATCGGGCGGTATAGTGTGAGACCTGCATCGTGACCTACGAACTTCTAACCCCTGTGAGTCAATCGTGCAGTTTGAAAATCGCAGTGTATGTCCAGCTTTAGGTGTACTGTCGTCCGAGACTTGCACCACAGTGTCGGCGTTTGTTTCCCTGTTGGCCATGCTTGTTGTTGTGGTCATCTGTTGTCTTCCGGTATTTTCTCCGTAAGCGACCTTTCCTCGACCAATGAGATAAGCGGTAATCTGAATTGTCATACTCGAATTGTCATAAGTGTGCTGTCAGCTCATTGGTCACAAAGCAGGAGAGGGGCTGGGAATTATGTTTTCAAACAAAGCGTTAATTCCATTAAAAGTTATAGACTACTTTTGATTCTCACTGTATTACGGGACAAAGTGCATCCCTTATTAGCTCAATACGGGACGTGTACTTTTGTTTCGAAATACGGGACGATTCCGTTTCTAAATACGGGACGATTCCGTTTTTTAAGGGACGGTTGGCAAGCCTAGGTAGCGTTGAGGTAGTTGCCATGTTGCAACTAGCTTAGCTTCTGTCTTGCTAGCTTGCGCTGCGCTCAGTGGATCTGCACTCGACAGTGCAGCTTAGGTGGAGTAGTCGAACGCAGATCCACTGAGTGCTCAACCCAGACAGCATCATCAGAAGAAAAGTTGATAAAATAAATTAAAAATGTTGTATTGTTTGATACATATGCGTACCGAACCGAAAGCACTGTATCGAACGGTTCAATATCGATACGAGTATCGTTGCACCCCTAATATATATACATATAAAAGTATGTTTAGGCCTGTTAATAAATTAAATCCTTTCTGCTCTTTAATACCTAAAAAATTCAACTGCCATGGTGTTCCGTGTGTGCCAGAATTGGACATTTTTGTACAATGTCTAGATACTCATGTATTGACAGTGCTGTAATTTTTCACTGTTTCACTTTAGAAACATAAATCTTTCCACAAATGATATTTATATGTTGGTTACTGAATTTCTGGAATGAAATGTATAAAAGGGGGGTCCAGGTCAGCCTGTCTCAGTAACTTTGACACAGTAATATCTGCTGCAATATTTACACCTCTGATGAAATTTCACAAGCGTTAGCTTTATGATGCCAATATTGTATACACAGAGTTTGTAATTGCAGAGAAATACTCAATTAATTTTGGGCATTTCATTTTTGAACAGGAAGCTCAAAAATCCTTTGGGGCTTAACAGGTATGTTGGTTTCTACACAAGGAGCTACTGTGGGGCCACAGCAGTCCTCTCCCTCTTTAGACTCGGCTGCAGCCTGTCCACTTCCTCCCTCCCCTGCTCCACCACTTTCCACACCTTTCCTCCACTTTCCACCATTCAAGTCTAATTGGTTGGAGTCCGTCGTCTGTCAAAACCTCCTGTTATGGCGTTTCATAAAGAACAAGAATCTAATAAAGCTTTTGTACAGTACTCTGTATAATTACCTTCATCATCTTCCCCGACAATATTCATGCTTTCTTTGCATTCATTTTAAATGTGTGAATCTGTAAAATCTGCATATTATGCCTTATTTGGCTGAAGCTCTAGATCACTGCTATTATTTTATGTTAAATAATAATAATAATAATAACATTCATAGTTGATCAATTTAGCTTTTACCTTGCACACCAAAGCTGTCTTCACGATAATTAACCATTCCAGTGATGCTACATGACAACTCAGGCTGAGGCATTAATGGATATGTAGGTTGATGAACACCAACATATTGGATACCACTAACAGCCCAATATAATATGATGAATTGGGTGAATTGTGAAGGCAAGCCAATTAGATACTCATGCTCAGACAAAATGGATGTTCTGCCTTGTAATGAAAATGAGGGAAAAAAAACAGGTCTGTGTGTATGTCTGTGTGTAAACAGCTGTTTCAGAGGTGGGGGATGCCCGGAGTGTACAGAGTGAGACAGGATGAAGAGGAGTGGGATGAAAAAACGTGGTGCCAACTGTTAGATGTTAGTGTGAAAGTACTGAGTGAATAGGATATTAAGTGAAAGAAAAAAAGACCTCTGTCCATTGAGTGAATGACAAAAAATGGAACGAAGTAAAACAGTAAATTGGGAAAGAAGGAAAAAGTGTGAATAAAAGATAAGACAATGAAATTAAGTAAAAAGATGACGTGCGCTTGGTTGCACCTAAGTCTAATTAGCTCTTGAGCTCTAAAATCTAACTATCCATCCATCCACTTCTCCTTTTCAGGGTCGCGGGGGGCGCTGGAGCCTATCCCAGCTGTCATAGGGCGAGAGGCGGGGTCCACCCTGGACAGGTCGCCAGTCTGTCGCAGGGCAAACACACAGGGACAGACAACCATTCGCACTCACATTCACACCTAGTGACAATTTGGATTATCCAATTAACCTATCCCCACAAGCTGCATGTCTTTGGACGGTGGGAGGAAGCCAGAGTACCCGGAGAGAACCCAAGCAAACACGGGGAGAACATGCAAACTCCACACAGAAAGACCCCGGCCTGATGGTGGAATTGAACTCAGGACCTTCTTGCTGTGCGGCAACAGTTCTAACCACCGTGCCACCTTAAAAGCTAACTAATTAGTCTAATAATGTTGTCCCATTACAACCATTTATTAGGCTAACATAACATTGAGCTGGGATACAGGTGACTTTGCTAGAAAGTGCTTTTTTACCTCACCCTACACGTTTCGATTGTACAACATTTCAATGTGTAAATGCATCTTCAAATAATTTCGATACACTTTCAACTGTAAAGCTCAACACTAAAGAAAAATTACTTATATATATATATATATATATTATATAAATACATTTTCTTAAACACTGCTCCATCCAGGTTAAACCTCAGGCACTTTTCGGGAGAGGTCATTTGGGAGGTCAGATCCATGAAATACATAATGAACTTTTGGGATTGACTGATACCCCAGGTACTGCACACTTCATTGGACTGAGCAGCCCATCCTGCCTCAGAGACTATAGCACCATTGCCACCTGCTGCATATGCTCCACCTAGGTGTTACTGTGACTCATGATGACATTGATGGGTGCACAGAAAGGGGCCGCAGTTCTCTGTCCATGAGGCACTGGAAGGTGGCTGGGGCACCAAACAAAGCAAGTGTGACAAATGAGTACAGCTCATATGGAGTGGAGAAAATTGTTTTTCAGAATAGTATAGAATAGCCACTTTATTGTCACTCAGAATATATATCAGGTATTGGGGAATGTCAGCAAATTGCTGTTGCAACTCTGCAATATCTGTTCTCTGGGCCAGTGAGAGATGGTCATCACTGAGGAACAGGGTGGGACAGACTCCCTCCATGCCTTTTAGATTGAGGTTGAGGTGGTAAACCTGTGCTGCTCCTCCTCTGGATGTTCGCATAACCTCATTGTCGACATCTCCCAGTCTCCATGAAGGGTCCTTGCCAGTTGATGGATAATTAGAGGTAAAAGAAGGAAGCTGTTATAGAGCTTGCTCTCAGAAAAAATTAATTTAATGTTATGGAACTGAGTCTCGGACCTTCCTCCTAGTTTTCCTTAAGGGGGTCCAGAACCCTGCAGGGTTTCCTGCTGAAAGGAACAAAATCCTGCAGAGGCCTGGGTTACCTCTCATAATGCAAACAACAGAGGATTCAACCGCTGGACCCATTTGTGTTCATCATCACTAATGAACTTTCACCAATTTGACCTGATCTGTCAGCATCCTGCTGCTGGACATTACGTGCTACTCTTCGTTATGAAATGCACTATTTTGGGATATTGTGTTGTGTAATCTAATAGCACTAACACAAAACAACATCAGCATGCATCCCATATAACCAGCCATGGGGTTATAATGCCATGATACACACGATACCCCCGGTCCCTAATCAATGAAAGTTATGGGTACTTCTGTGCCACGCAAGGGTGAATGAGCAGACCATCAACTCTGATCATATGGTCAAGGCATGGGAAAGCCTATTCCAGCATGATGGTTCAGGGTCACCTGATCAAGCCCTAACCCTAAGTTTTGGAAAGGCCAATGTTAAAACTTGATACAGGGTTTGTAACATATCCAAAATGGAAGCTGGTTCTACAGAAGAGGGGCCTGATTGCAGAAGGCTATGACTCCCATTCTTTGTTTCAAAATCTCTAGAAAATACAGGTAAGCCTACTGCAACTGAAGGCTTTTCAGGGAGCTTTCACAGTGACCTGATAATAATGAGTAGCAATAGCTCACCCTAGAAGTAAGAAATATATGAGCTGTTTTTTCAGGATCACTAACTTAACTGATCATTAAGTGTGAACCGCTCCATACAAGAAAGTATTTGGGGGGTTTGCTGGTCTTAACTCTTTAGGTGTTTGTTAACATGTTCTCAGTCTTTCCAGCTGTGGACGTCCTAAATCATTCACCCCAAGGTCAGGCCATGCAATAACCATGGATGGATGGATTAGCCTTCAGTTAATCCAAAATGCTGCAGCAAGAGTCCTGACAGGGACTAGAAAGAGAGAGCAGATTTATCCTGTTTTGGCTTCCTGTTAAATCCAGAATTCAAAATCCTGCTCCTCACATACAAGGTCTTAAATAATCAGGCCCCATCTTATCTTAATGAACTTATCACCCTATTAGAGCACTTCGCTCTCGCTCTGCAGGCCTACTTGTTGTTCCTAGAGTATTTAAAAGTAGAATGGGAGGCAGAGCCTTCAGTTTTCAGGCCCCTCTTCTGTGGAACCAGCTTCCAGTTTGGATTCAGGAGACAGACACTATCTCTACTTTCAAGATTAGGCTTCAAACTTTCCTTTTTGCTAAAGCATATAGTTAGGGCTGGACCAGGTGACCCTGAATCCTCCCTTAGTTAGAGATGAACCGAATCAACTTTATGTGATTTCTGACGTATTAAAATCCTACAGAAAGCATAGAGGTAGGTGCTTCTGCTAGATGTTTCTTCCTTTTAAAATGGAGTTCTCAGTTTCACCAAAATGCTTACTCATAAGGGGGATCATTATCGTAGGGTATTTACCTTACAATATACAGCGCCTTGAGGCAATCATTGTGATTTGGCGCTATATAAATAAAATTGAATTGCATTGAATTAAACAAACATCTGAGAAAGAGCAAGAATCAAAATGTTTCAGTCTGTCTCACCAATGCATAGCCCACAGCTTCCAATATCAGTATGGAGGAGAGGAAAGCACTCAGGTAACGTAGTAAGAACAACAACATCATCATCATTATTCTGGCAGATCAGAAGAAGTGCACAGTGTTTCTAAAACTGAGCCTCTGAAACAAGATCCAGGTAGAAGTTAGGAAGAGGGTGATAGATTGTCTGAAACAATTATAAAAGAACAACGCTATTGACAGACAATTGGCCTCATAGTTTCTGCTTTGGTCCTCAACCTGTTGGTGAGCAGCTCTAAACACCATATTCACAACACTTTAGAGTTTGGTGAGAAGGTGAGAAATGTCTTTATGGAGGCAGATGAAACAATGTTCACATATGATGTTACATCGCTCTTTACTTGTGTTCCACTTACTGAAGCGGTGGAGATTGTTCGTAAGAGATTAGAGGATGACCCCATCCTTCACAAATGGACCTCTCGCAGTGCTCACCAAATGTGTTTGCTCTTGGAACTGTGTCTTCCTTCCATGTTTCACATACAAGAGCTGGTATTACAGGAAACATGGGTGTACCATTGGTTCCCCAGTTTCACCCATTTTGGACAATTCATTCAGAGGGACCAATATATAATGTTCATTTCCAGTTTATAGCTTTATTCTTGACTCTGCTGGACTAGGTTTATATCATTTACCTTTCAAAATAATCATTATTTATCATATCCTCAGTTTATCCTCTGTCTGAAGCAAACTGTTTTAACTCCTCTCGCTTTAAAGTGGACATGGGACACTTATGTGTTCCTGTGGTGGCAGATTTCTTTTCTCATGTATTAATCAAATATTTAATCATATCACATTAGTTATAGTAATACCACTTTCTCACTTTACTATAGTAAGAGCACTCCTGTCACCAGTTTGCATGCATGTGGAATGTTAACACAGTGAGGCCATGGGAGGTAATGGGAGACGTTAAACAGATAGTGGGACTCCTTCTCCTTATCGGGGATGTAAATCTTTAGGTGACGGCCAAGCGGAAAACAAGGTCATAATTCTCTATGTGAGGGAGGAGATATAGCCCTCCTATGAGAGTGTCATGGTCCTGGGCCATGTGGGCCCAGTATTCTTAGTTTCTTGTATTTTTGTATTTCGTTCCTTATTTAGGTCATGTTTCCTGAGTTGTCCTGTTATGTTGTTCCTTATTTGACTTCCCCTCGTGACTTTTATCCCCTGTGTGCCCCTCTATGTATCTGTGAGCCCTCATCTCCCCTCCTTCCATGTTTCCATGTTCCATGTTTCCCCAGCCCACTATGCCCGTGCTCTCTCTCTCCTCCTGTTTGCACCTCTGTGTACTTCCTGTTTTACTTTGACAGTCTCCCGTCAGTGTTGTTTACTCCTGCCATGTCTTGTTATGTTTATCTGTGTCAGCTGTGTTCCCATGTGTGGCCACTTCCCCTGATCATCCCTCTTGTGTATTTAGTCTCTGTGTTTCATGTAGTCTGTGTCGCGTCGTCTGTGTTCTCACCTCCATGTTTTCCCGGTCAGTCGTTGCAGCGAACATCATAGTCTCTGAGTTTCCTTAGTTTGTCACAGTATTAGTTTTCCCAGTTTAGTTATAGCCTAGCCACGCTATCCTTGCTTTGTTTGTACACTTTGTCTTCAGCCATAATAAAGGCTCGCTTTCTGTTAAGTTCACTCCCGTCTACTCACTTGTGTACGCACCTGGGTCCATTACACACACCACTGCACGGCCTGTCTCTGCAGACCGTGACAGAGAGGGGCCAACATGTAAGAGTTTGTGGATGTTCTTTGTCTGTGTCTCTGTATATAAGATGTAAGGGTGGTGGCCACAATTCAGAGGTGATCCTGGTGATCCACTGGGATGCTCTCTCCACATTGCAATGCGTTTACTAAACCCACTTCAAATCAATCTCACTGGGTGTGTTGCAGGTTATTGTTAGATTTTCCACAACAGAGCCTTGCTCTCAAAAACTCTGTCTGTGAAGCTGGATTTAAGAAATAAGTGCTTAAGATTAAAGTTTTTAAAATATGTTTAGCACCATCTTGTGCCAGTAAAGAATGTAATATTATTGGGTGAGACATGAGCTTAATTTAGCTAACTAGTAACAGAACCAAGAACTAAGGGGAAAACAAGGGGAACACTTTTAAACTTACCTGTAACAATGAGTATTATATTAAGAACAGAGGATATACTGTCCATTTTCACTCTAAGTGATTCCTTGTTGTTTGGCTAGCTGCACTCAAATGGGAAAATCCACCTGTTAGCAGTTCAGTTTTGTAAAGCACTTTATGAATGAGGACAATGTGAAGGAGAGCGTGTTTGAGTCAGGTGACAGGTGGTTCACCTGACCGACAAGCTGGAGTCAGAAATGGATTTTTCCTCATGTGGCCGGTTCCAGCACAATATACAATTTTACAATAAAAGGCCTAGACAATTAAAAAATGCCTTGTGTACGATAACTTTGGCAACCCAGGTTTAATTTTTTTAAACACTTTCTATTAGTAACTTAAAACAATCATACAGGCTAGCAGCTAGGCTGTATGTAGGTGAAGGACCTCAGCCATCCCAACAACAGACTGTTCTCTCTGTTGAGGTCAGGAAAGCGATTCCGCTCCCTGAAGACCAACACAGAGAGACTGAGGAGGAGCTTCTTCCCGCAGGCGATACGGTCTCTCAATCACACCACCACACAGTACTGACCCACACATATGGTTCTTACACACACACTGGACTTTCTGGACTTTGTTTTTGCACAACACTGGTCACTATATTCTTCATTTCCGGTTAATACTTGTACAGCTGCTGTTATTGTGTATATATTTATTTATATTTAGATTTCTTCATACATTCTTATATAGTTCTATACTATGTATTGTGTATTTTGTTGTACAGTTATTTTATTTTCAACTTTAATTTATATATTTTATCTTATTCTTCCCAGTTAAATTTACCCTTCATTCTAATTTGTGTTGTACAGTTATTTCATTTTTAACCTTAATTTATATTTTATTCCTTCCTAGTTAAATTTACCCTTTTTAATTTTTCATATTTATTTCCTATCTTATTCATAGCCTTTCCTTTTTTGTTTTCTTTAGGTCACGAGCAGTTGTCCAACCATTTCACTACATATCGTACTGTGTATGACTGTGTACGTGACAAATAAAATTTGAATTTGAATTTGAATTTGGTGTCAGCCCCCTAGTGGCCCCAGAGATGTTACTGCAGGTATGACAGTTGCTGTACTTTTGTTTCAACTCATTCATTTGTATTTAGGTTAGTAATATTTATTTATGAAGTGGGTTTTATTTTCCATGGCAAAATAAAGCTTAATAAGCAAATCAATATAAAGAATGCCCACAATGAGTGTAAGTCATCATTGTGGGCCATTGGAGATTTTCATAGATCACAATTCGGTCCACAGCATTCTTAAGTTTGGAAATCACTGGACGTTCAACAAAATAAGGGCTAACTGGATTTGATTAGGTATCATCTTTTTGCACTTTTTGGGAAAAGTTATCTTATCTGGGCTCAGCACATTTATATTTACAGTACTGGCAGTTGACTGATATATAATTGAGAGTTTTAACATCCCAATAACCTGTGGCACCTAAGCACATCAGAATCACGGACTCCGATCTGCAAACAAAACACGCATTCCTCCAAAGTCGCATACCCACAAATGAGATTCTGTCAATTGCCTACCTTCCACTGAGATATCACCTAAAAATATAGAGTATTTCTATGCCTGTTTTCCACCAAAACAGCACACAACGGCAGAGGAAGAAAGCAGTGCAATAACCTTTACCTTCAGCTGTCAGAAACAAAGCTCCGGTGGATTTCTACTGAACGGCAATCACATTGCTTTTTATCCTTCTCTCTCCTCTCCCTTACACACACACACACATGCTCGCTGCTCTCAAGGTAACATGAAAGGCCCTGGCAGATACAGAGACATTTTAGGGCCCTCATCTATCTCCCATGGCCAGGAGCTCTAGCGCTTAGCAAATGTCAACAGAAAATAATGCACACACAAAGGCAATCTTATTTGTTCAAGAATTGCTCTAGGTCACCGCAATTGAACCAGGCAACGAAGAGGGAGAAGATCCACCAATACTACATTACAAAGACCCTCAGTTTTGTTTTTCCACTGTTTCCTCTCTAGTCCTGGTAATTCCCTTCTTCATTTCTTTTCTCTCACCCTGCTTTTATTTCTTTTCCCCTCTGCTTCTGTGAAGGAAAGGACATTTTTTTCTGGTGTTTTCCAGCAAAAGCTTATCTGGTCAGAATTCTGTTCCCCCTCCTCTTCGCTCTGCCATCTACTTCCATTTTTCCCTGAAATTATCAGTCCCATTTTGAATGTTTTGATGAGTGTATTCCTCTATATTATGTATCACGACAGCACGGCAGGTAGCTAATCAACTAACACATTCTCTCTATTATTGCTGCAGCAGATGAGCTTGGAATAGAAAACGTCTGAATTCAATAAAGAGCGCACCTCCGAGGGGCTTTCATTTGAATGATTGCTTCTCTGCATTGCTTTGTCTGCTGATCTCATTGTGTTTATTTGTCCTGATCTGAGCATTCACACCATCTCTCGATGTTTCCTTTGTGTTGTTTTCCTTCATCACTTCATGATCACGCTTGAAAAAATAGCACCTTGTAATAATGATATTCCACTAAATGTTAAAGCCCTAACCCAATAAGCTATGGGTTTAACAAACAGGTGGTCAATGGTACCACCACTGATTATGCACTGACAGCTGTTTCTTTGAATTCTACCCTCTAGTGCAGATTTGATGAGTGAGATTTATTTTAACTCAGTTCCAGTGTCACTGATTCAGTTTTGTGATGCAAAAAGAAAGGCGGCAAAGCTAGGAATGAAGTATTTCCTTGTGAGATAGGACAAAGTGGAGAGCTGGATTTAGTCGTAATGATTTTTTTTTCTTTTTACCAAGCTCTTTCTTATTGTTAAGTTCTGAACTCTGACCTTCAACAAAGCAAGTGACGCCTACAATTCTTCAGGTGTTGTTCTGCGTTCTCGTGTGACCTCGTGGATGAGTCTGTCAATGCACACTTGGAGTAGCTGGCTACTCCTGGGAAGGTTCACCACTTTTCCAAATTGTCAGGGGTCCACGGCTGCAGACCTTGTGAGATTTGAGGTGAGGAACCAAACGAAGATTAACAAGACTTGAAGCAGGATATTAACAAAAGGCAAGCCAATTTATTGGCTGATAAAACATAACAGAAACAAAAGGCAGAAGGAAACTAATATGAAACTAACTAGAACGAACTGGGAGAACTAAAACACTAAAAGCTACAGACAAAGAAAATAAAACTTTAAAGATGGAAAAAAAAACCTGAACATGAGAACCTGGAACTTGCCACGAGATGAACAGACAACCTGACAAACAGAAAAAAGATCCAATATATAGAGAATTGAATGACGAGGGAAGTGGAAACACATAGGGAACACAGCAGGAACAAATCAAGACGAAACAGGGGGAAGCAAAACTGAATACGGAATGAAACATGGGAAAAGACGAGGGAGATGAAACACAAGGACCTGCTTATCACCTGGAGAGCAAGTCAGCAAGAGACACACACATACACGGGAAGCAAGGCGCCCATGGACGAAGACACAAAGCAAACACAATAGACAAGATAAAATAAACCAGAAATTACAAATAATCTCTGAAACTTAAAAGGACTAAACTCAATACTGACTAAAAAAACTTGAACGTAAAAACTCAACTGGCCAGTAAAATTGAGGCTTCCAAAAAATGCTGTTAATCACAGTTATTTCAAGATTTAACAAGGGGACCTATTACTTTTTGAAAAAGGGCCAGGTAGGTTCTTTTTCTTAATAGTTGAAATAATGACTTAAAAACTGCATTTTGTGTTCATTCTGATTGTCTTTATCTAATTGTTACAGCACTGTATATAAAACATTAAACATGTAGTATCTAATAAAAAACAGACAAATGGTATCTTCATGGTTCAGTGTGAAATTCTTATTCAAAAAGAACACAAAAACTGAAAGACCGCAAAATAAGCCTACTGAGAAAGAATGGCAGTCATGGAGTACTTCAGCAAAAATGGCAAAGTGAAGTAAATGCAGAAAAAAGTGGAACTGAGGTGGGAGATAAAGAAACAGGAACTAAAGCAGGAGCTGCCAACTCAGATGAGTGGGGGTTGTTCAGCACAAGACCCTTTAAAAACTCTTACCTGTCATCTTAATTGCTTTAACTGTCAAAGTTACAGACCAATTAGATGTGGGTCGTTATCGTCTGGTCCCAGAAAAGAGACAGTAAGGAGAGGCGTTTAATATTGAAATCATCCATTCAAATATTTAAAATCAAACATGGTGACAATGAAGGTAATTATCAGAAATAACAGCACTTGGGAATGAAACAAATGATTAGAATTGTCGATTGTGGAGTGGGAATTGGGTGTGAAGGGAAAAAAGGTTTGTCACTGAAAGTCAAAAGAGCGAAGGTGAAAACTGTTCAGGCTGAGAATATTCTTTTTTTTTAGCATCATATATACATCCTGGTTCTGTTTTATTTGATTTCACATTTGAGATATTATTTCAAACTCACTTTTCAATCAGTTATTATAACAAAGACTCCCAGATGGGACTCCTGTAAGTTCATAGAGCTGCAGAAAGTTATGATCAGATACATCATGTAGTCATGCATTTCTGGAAAAAAAGCCAACAAATGTAACATGTTGGCATATTCTGAGTAATTAATGATACGCATATTATTTTACTTGTTTTGCGTTTTAAACTGAATATCCATAGCAACAGGCAACTAAAAGATGTTCAGTTTCTCTGCTGATCTAAAGAAACAACTGAGAAACAAAATCATTGACAACAATTGAGTTTATTTTGTAACATTCACTCTTTGTTTATAATGAAGACTGTGTCACAAACAGCAACACAGAGTTCTAGTACAAAGCATAGTTTAAAAAAGTTGAGATATATCATGAATTTATCCTAAAAAGTGGTAAATTCATGAAACCAAAAAGAAGTTATATTAACAGATGAGTAAACCAGCAACTACTTCTTTTGTCATTACGATGCCTAGCCTGTAGCTAAACTTGTATCAAAGTGACAAGGGCTTACAATGAAAAACTAGCAGTACAACTTTGCGTTATTGATTGATGTTCCACTGTGTCAGCAATCTAGGTAACATTAGTGAAACAGCAGGAAGCAGAGACTAGTGTCAGTCTTGCAGGTTTTTATTTTTGTGGGGCTCATTCCAATCACTGAACACTAGTTATGGTCAGTCACGCTCAACATCCTCTTTGGTCTTTGCATGTGATATATGACATCTATACTTATATTTGTTAGATATAGTGCTCTATGGAATTGCACACTGTTCATATTGTCCCAATTAGCCTAGTCAGAGTACCATCAAAATGATTTTAAATGGTCATCGTAAAAGAAAATATCTGAACAGGGTCACTATAGGAGCCGTAAGAGCGGGTAAAACACACCAGGATCGTCAAAGGTAGTGTAATATGCCTGTGTTTAAAAAAATATAAACATATAGAAGGTTGCATGACACCATGGTATGCAAAGTCCTGTTTGGAAACATTTTTGTCATCACCATTTCAAAGTTTGGAAATCAAATGTAAATCACAAGCCCTAAAGCATACGCTGCAGTACTGTCTATTTTATGAATCACAGTCTGACGTAAATATAATGTTACAAAAATTAAGATTAAGAAAGTGTTTACTGAGGTCACAAATCAAAAGGGTAGGAAAGCCATTTTCTTAAAGACTGTATAATTTGATTGGTTTTTGATACCAGAGAAGTTGCAACAAGCTAGTTATTAGAAAAAAAGCAAATTTAAGGCATTCCACAATGGCTTCACTTAGCTCCATGTGGTAACATTCAGCAGCATTCCAAAAAACATGGTTAAATAAAGAATAATTAAGTAATAAATTAACTCTGATTAACCATTTTTGGAAACCTGAGGTGAGCGACACCCAGGCCAGATTATGTCATCTTCTTCCGCTTATCCAGGACCGGGTTTCAGAGGCAGCTTCCTAAGCAGAGAAGCCCAGGCCTCCCTCTCCCTGGCAACTTCCTCCAGCTTGTCTGGTGTTCCCGGGGCAGCTGAGAGATATAATCTCTTTGAATGCGTCCTGGGTCTCCTCCCCGGGGGGGCAAAAACTATGTCCAGGTGGTTAGTCATCACCAGTTTGTCCGTTTGTATCTGGAAGTCCCACGGGATCTTAGCATGGTCATTCTTGACAACCCTAGGGGGCGTCTCCCATTTTGACCTCTGGTGTTCTAGGCCATATTTGGCACAGACGTTTCCGTATGCCATATATGGCCTCCCTGCACCTCTCTTGCACCCTGTTGTTATGGACTTGATTGTCTCAGAGGCATCTTTACACTGCCTGCACCTGGGGTCTTGACTGGCGTGGTAGACCCCACCCTCTATGGATCTTGCGCTTAGAGCTACTTCTGGTGGTGCTATTACTAGTGCCTCTGTGCTGTCTTTCAGTCCTTGCATGAAACCCTCCATGCATGGTCAGGAGTTTCCTGGTCTTGATGTCAGTGGCTTCTGTCTCCTCCTTTGGCCAACTTATTATCCCAGTAAGTTACCTGATCACTGGCACTATGTAGGTGTTGATAGCCCATTTAAGATGAACAACCACCATTCATGGAGAAGGAGATGAGAGACCAAGATGACAGCACAAATAAAACCAGCTGCTAATGGATGAGACACATTCAGAATAACCAAAGGCTGGACAGTACTGACTCCTGAGGATCCCCAGATGGGACTGGTTGCATCCAACCATCAGCCAATAAGCTGCCTCATTACCACATGGAACTCCTGTCAGGCATCGGGCAGCTAAGATGAACAGGCACAATATATGGTTCAATATATGAGTTGGGGACAGAAAGGAATTGGCAAGAAACAAGGTGAGCAAAACACCAAGTATGCTATAACTTCTAATGATACTACCTAAGCATATATAATGTAAACAGAATTAGTCCAAGGTAATGCCATCCAGAGTAAGAATCTGGTTAGATACCATATTTCTAAGATTTTCAAGGCCGAGTACAATAACCTCAGTTTTATCGGAATTAAGAAGCAGAAAGTTAGCGGCCATCCAGGTCTTTATGTCTTTAAGACATTCCTGCAGTTTAACTCATTGGTGTGTGTCATCTGGCTTCATGGGCAGATAGAGCTGGGTGTCGTCAGCATAGCAGTGTAAATGTATGCTATGTCTTCTAATGATGCTGCCTAAGGGAAGCATGTATAATGTAAACAGAATTGGTCCTAGCACTGAACCCTGTGGAACTCCATAATTAACCTCAGTGTGTGAAGAGGACTCTCCATTTACATGCACAAACTGGAGTCTATTAGATAGATATGATACAAACCACTGCAGTGCAGTACCTGTAATACCTACAGCATGTTCTAATCGCTCTAATAGGATATTATGGTCGACAGTATCGAATGCTGCACTGAGGTCTAGCAGGACAAGCACAGAGATGAGTCCACTGTCAGAGGCCATAAGAAGATAATTTGTAACCTTCACTAAAGCTGTTTCTGTGCTGTGATGAGCTCTGAAACCTGCCTGAAACTCTTCAAATAAGCCTCTGCAGATGATCTGTTAGCTGTTTGACAACTACTCGGAATTTTTAAATAATGAGGAAAGGAAACAATAAGTACCATACGTAAGTACCATACCATCCCTTTTGCAGTGTAACTATTACAGGGCAGCTTGGGATTTCCCATCATGAGTGTTTTTTCTTCACTCACTTTGTGTTTATACAGCTCTCTGCATTTCAAAATTGGTTATTATTTTTCTTTGGCTCTCTTTACAGCGTGTCTTTGTCCTGTCTTCTTCCCCTCACCCATAACCAGTTGTGGCAGATGGCTGCCCCTCCTGGTTCTTCCGGCAGTTTCTTTCTGTTAAAAGGGAGTTTTTCTTTCTCACCTACTCCTAAAAAGGTTTTATGATTGTTGGGGTTTTCTTTGTATTATTGTTGGGTCTTTACCTTTATCTTAAATTTAAGCACAAGTGCACTTGAGTTATACAACAGGACAGTGAGCCAAAACAAACCAGCAAGTTCACCTCCAAATGGCTAAAAAAATAATATAAAACCCAACCCAAATTGAGTTATTTTTTCATTTCTTATGATGTATTGTGGATAATGTTCAGTTCTAGTGTTATTTAAGGTTAAGTCTAGTTAATATTGTCATTCATGCTCTCTGTGTTATCTGTCATTTTCCTGTTTCCTGTGTAAGTTTGTTGTGTCCTCTATGTATAAGTTTTAGTTATGTCCTTTCCTCGTCCCCTTGATCTGTTCCCATGTTCCTCTGATTGTGTTCCTTTCCATTCCTCCAGTCTGTAGTCCATGTCCTGTTGTCAAGTCTACCTTTCTCCACATTTCCTGTCACCACCACTATGTCCGGTTGGTTAGCCACCACCATTTTGTCAGTCTGTATCTGGAAATCCCACGGGATCTTAGCTCGGTCATTCTCCACCACCCAGGGAGGTGTCTCCCATTTTGGCCTCAGGACTTCCAGGTCAAATTCGGCACAGATGTTTCTTTATACTACGCCGGCCACTTGGTTATGGCGTTCCATGTATGCCTTGCCTGCTAGCATCTTGCACCTTGCTGTTATGTGCTGGATTGTCTCAGGGGCATCTTTACACAGCCTGCACCTGGGGTCTTGCCTGGTGTGATAGACCCCAGCCTCTATGGATCTTGTGCTCAGAGCTTGTTCTTGTGCTGCCATGATTAGTGCCTCTGTGCTGTCTTTCAGTCCAGCTTTGTCCAGCCACTGGTAGGATTTCTGGATATCAGCCACATCCTCTTTCTGCCAGTGATACATACTGTTCCGGGTCTTTCCATGATGGTGCCTCCTCTTCCTCTTCAGTTTTGGGTTTCTGCTGCCTGAGGTATTCACTGAGCACGCTGTCAGTTGGGGCCATCTTCATGATGTATTCGTGGATGTTCATTGTGTCATCGTGCTGACGTGCTGACGCTCACCAGTCCCCGGCCTCCTTCCTTCTGCTTAGTGTACAGCCTCAGGGTGCTGGACTTGCATGAAACCCTCCATGCATGGTCAGGAGCTTCCTTGTCTTGATGTCAGTGGTTTCTATCTCCTCCTTTGGCCACCTTATTATCCCAGCAGGGTACCTGATCATGGGCAGGGCGTAAGTATTGATAGCCCGGATCTTGTTCTTTCCATTCTGCTGACTTCTCAGGACTTGCCTGACCCTCTGCAGGTACTTGGTGGTTTCAGCTTTCCAAGCGACCTCTTCATGGTTCCCATTTGCTTGAGGGATCCCCAGGTACTTGTAGCTTTCATCTATGTCTGCAATGTTGCATTCTGGTAGTTCGATCCACTCAGTTCTGACTACCTCCCCTCTCTTTGTTATCATCTGACTACATTTCTACTGTATATCCTGGTGGTGTGGATCAGTGAATCTGTCATGGCTGGGGCAGCAGTTGTGTGGTGTTGTGATGAAGGGCCCAAAATGCAGACCCTTGCTGTGATGCGAGGGAGCTTTATTGCAGAAGGTGAAAATAACAAAAGCAAGGGCAGAACCTAAACATGAACCTAAACTGGGGAAACTAATGACAAACAAAACCTGAAACCCTAACTCAGAGAATAACGTGCAGGGAAAACATAAGGTGATACAGAGGATGAAGAGCTGAGAACGGAGAGCAAAGAGACGCGAAGGTTTACCAAATTACACAGACGGAGCGACGACGAGCAGAGGCAAACACACACTATAAATAAACACCAGGTAATGAGGAAATGACACGCAGGGGTGGACACAGCTAAAACTAACGGGCATAACGAGACACAGACCTTCAAAGTAAAACAGGAAATTCACAGACTGTTTTACACACACAAACTCAGAGACATGAACAGAACACCGGAAGAGGATGCAGGTAGGGATAACAGAAACACTAAACACAAGGACCAAACCCAAGAAGCTAAGAAAACCCAAAACCCAAAACATAAGACAATACTAAACACAAAACACTAACGACCCAGGACAGAATCGATCTCTCGTTCACTCTTGGCATACAGCTTGATGCCATCCATGTACAGGAGGTGGCTGACAACTGCTCCATTCCGTAGTCGGTATCCGTAGCCAGTCTTGGCAATGATTTACCTGAGGGGGTTCAGGCCTATGCAGAACAGCAGTGGGGACAGAACATCTCCTTGGTAGATCGCGCACTTGATGTTGACTTGTGCTATGGGCTTGAAGTTGGCACATCCCCATTGAGTTCCTGATTAAGGCTCTTAGGGTCCTGTTGAACTTGTATACTTCTAGGCATTCCAGGATCCAGGTGTGGAGCATTCAGTCATAGGCCTCTTACCACTATGCTATACACACACACATATACATATATATATACATATATATATACACACACACATAAATATATATATACACACACACATAAATATAACACCCAGCACGCCCCTGCGGGCGGTTTATCCTTCAAGCTCGGGTCCTCTACCAGAGGCCTGGGAGCTTGAGGGTTCTGCGCAGTATCTTAGCTGTTCCCAGGACTGCGCTCTTCTGGACAGAGATCTCCGATGTTATTCCCGGGATCTGCTGGAGCCACTCGCCTAGCTTGGGAGTCACCGCACCTAGTGCTCCGATTACCACGGGGACCACCGTTACCTTCACCCTCCACATCCTCTCGAGCTCTTCTCTGAGCCCTTGGTATTTCTCCAGCTTCTCGTGTTCCTTCTTCCTGATATTGCTGTCATTCGGAACCGCTACATCGATCACTACGGCCGTCTTCTTCTGTTTGTCTACCACCACTATGTCCGGTTGGTTAGCCACCACCATTTTGTCCGTCTGTATCTGGAAGTCCCACAGGATCTTAGCTCGGTCATTCTCCACCACCCTTGGGGGCATCTCCCATTTTGACCTCGGGACTTCCAGGTTATACTCGGCACAGATGTTCCTGTA
>NW_024583298.1:0-16815 GCF_018398535.1 Haplochromis burtoni | reverse complement strand
TTGTGTTGTGTTGTTTCGTGCACTGGTTTTGGTTTTGGAGCTTTACTTGTGGTTTTTGGTGCAGCTGGTTAGTCCGGTTGTGGAGCTGCGAGTCGTGGTTGTTGTACGTAGTTGTTTATTAGTGAGCTGCGAGTCTGTTGTCTTTTTGGTTATCTATCTGTGATATGTTGCCTGTCGTGGTTGTGAGCTGTGTTGTGGTGTTGGAGTTGGAGCGGTGGTGTTGTGGTTGTTGGAGCTAAAGTCGTGGTTGTTGGTACGGTAGTTGTTGATGTAGGAGCTGCAGTCGTTGTTGTTGGAGCTGCAGTCGCAGTTGTTGGTGCACTGTGTGGTTGTTGGTACAGCTGTTGTGGTGTTGGTTTGGAGCTGCAGTCGCAGTTGTTGGAGCTGCAGTCGTGGTTGTTAGTGTTCCTGTCGTCGTTGTTGGAGCTGCACTTGTGGTTGTTGGTAGGGCTGATGTCGTCGTTTGTGCGGCTGTTGTGATCGTTGGAGCTGCAGTTGTTGGAGATTCAGTCGTGGTTGTTGGTGCAGCTGTTGTGGTTGTTGTGGAGCTGCAGTTTGTTTGTTGGTGTGCAGCTGTTGTGGTTGTTGGAGCTGCAGTCGTGGTTGTTGGAGCTGCAGTTGTGTTGTTGTTGCGGCTGTTGTGGTTGTTGGAACTGCTGTCTGTGTGGAGCTTGTGGTTGTTGGTGTGTGTTGTTGGAACTGCTATCGTGGTTGTTGGAGCGGGTGTTGTGGTTGTTGGTGCGGCTGTTGTGTTGTTGCTGCTGTTGTGGTTGTTGGAGCTGCAGTCGTGTTGATGTGCAGATGTTTGGGTTTTGGAACTCTGTTGTGTTGGTTGTTGAGCCGGGTGCTTGTTGTTTGTTGGACTGCTGTCGTGGTGTGGAGCGGCTGTTTGGTTTGTGTGTTGGAACTGCTGTCGTGGTTTGGTGCAGCTGTTTTGGTTGTTGGATGCAGTCGTGGTTGTTGGAGCGGGTGTTGTGGTTGTTGGAGCTGCAGTTGTTTGTTGGTCTGTTGTGGTTGTTGGAGCTGCAGTCGTGGTTGTTGGTGCAGCTGTTGTGGTTGTTGGAGCTGCAGTCGTGGTTGTTGGCGGTGTTGTGTTGTTGGAGCTGCAGTCGTGTGGTTGTTTTGGAGCTGCAGTTGTGGTTGTTGGAGCTGTTATGGTTGTTGGAGCTGCAGTCATGGTTGTTGGTGCAATTTTCGTTGTTGGAGATGCTGTTGTGGTTGTTGGTGCTGGTGTTGTGGTTGTTGGTGCTGCAGTTGTAGTGGTAGGTGTAGTAGTTGTAGCTTCAGTATCACTGACAGTGATAGAGGTTGGGTCAATGTCAAAACCTGTCACATGTGTGGCTTGAGTGATCAAAACATCGGTAATCTCAGTGACATCTGGAACCGTTGACTCAAATTGAAGCTCCATTGTGGTGATGACTGATCCCTCCCTTTAAATGAGACACAAATTATAGTTTTTGAATATTTAGGGCTTTAGGTCAGTGCTCTTAACATCAAATGTCAAAATAATGAAATTACCTGAAGTTGATAACGGCCAAGGAGCGAAACGAAGGAAATGCCATTTTGTAAGCAGGTTCAATCTGTAGTCACAAAACGATTTTCTTAAAACAATGTTTATGTGTTTGTAAAAGTGACAAATTGTGCAGCAAAATATCAAAAAAGGAGACATATTAAAAGAGGAAATCTAAGAACTTTCCCTCTATAGTGAGTAGTTTTTAGTGAGTAGTTTTGATGGTTCAGTCCAAAGACAGGACTTGCGATATGAAGTTTTTATCCTTGTGATACATCATGACTTAACCTAGTGGTTCCCAAACTTTTTTTGCTGGGCCCCCCTTTGTTTTACAAGAAAAATGTTTGCCCCCCACCCCCGCGTGCCACAAACACATCCTCCAACCACACACATATTTTGCTCCATTGTGGTTTATTTCACACCTCAAACATTTAGTGAAAAATTAAGCAAATTCCAGCAATCTGCAATACATTACAGGTAGTAAGAAAATAAACTTTTTTCACATCACGCTGTGTGCCACGTTATTGTTTACATGAGATGAATTGCAGAATGGCAGACAGTGAGATTAACAGTAATTTGTCTCTATCTTCAGGTTTTACACGCTTACATATACACACGCAGTTACTGTCCCTCTATTTAGAAAGGCAGAGGCATCATGGTGTAATTATTTTACATGTAGTTGTTTTTTTCCTGTATAATAATATTCAACATTGCTATCAATTCATTTTTCAAAAAATGCCTCTCTTTGCAAAATGGGTCTAAAAACATAAACAACTGTGGGATACTGTTTGCCCGTGATTTAGATAGGGAGAACAAATTGTGGCAGGATCAGCCTGATATTATTTGTATCCCACTGTAACTTTACTTTATAAAGAGCTAACATCTCCAAAATGTAGTCATTACAACAAGTGTTTGTGAACTAAAAATCAAGAATTATTTGTATCCCACTGTAACTTTACTGTAAAAGAGCTAACATCTCCAAAATGTAGTCATTACAACAAGTGTTTGTGAACTAAAAATCAAGAATGTGGGATACTGTTTTTCCGTGATTTGAAGAGCCCAGTGCGTGCTCCCGACGAAGGGAAAACCAATTCTGCAGGGGAAACCTACCACTTGTGCAGGTGAAACCAAAGGGAACATATGCTTCACCATATTTTCTAGTCTTTGGTTTAGAATGAAGTTGGTTTGGAAATATATTCAGCTATGCTTCATCTCCTCTTTTGCGTTTGTGTAGGCGCCCCGTGCTAGCAGTGTCCAAGTGTTGTTTTTGTTTTTTTCCCTTTTCATACCACGCCCCCCCTACAATGGCTCCGCGTCCCCCCTAGGGAGTGGGCCCCACACTTTGGGAAGGTCTGGCTTAATCTGTCCTTTAAGATCAGCAATACAATTTCTTTTTTTTTCTTTGTTAAATGAGCCACTTGAGAAACAAATTTTTTGGAGCCCTATGCGAAGAAACTCAATTCAGTTGTGTTTAATGTAAATATGAAGTCTCTTGCCGATGGTGAGAGTCATTGTTACAGTGAGGCAAAGGAAAATCAAATAGGCATATGAAAAACAACAATATTCTATCAATTTTTTAGTCAAAGATGGCATGGCCACGTCCAGATGCCTTCCTGACCGCTCCGCTTAGACTATGCACCTTTTTAGTCGTTATTATTATATTATATTATATTATATTATATTATATTATATTATATTATATTATATTATATTATATTATATTTTAGTTGTTTGCTTATTTTTTGCTCTGGTTTACATCCCAAAATCCTCTAGTTTTATAGTCTACGACAGCAGATCACTTGTAAACATCGGTGACAAGGTTGCACATTTATTCTTGGACATTTTTAAACCCGACCCATCCTTGCCGCCTGAGATACTACGCAGCGCAGTCAACAACAAAGGACGAGCCACTAACCCGAGGCGTAGAACAAAGAAGCGCCAGGAGAAACGCGCTGGTGTTCGAATCAGACTAAGGAACAGTCACCTTCCAACATGACATAAGGTACTGCAACATTGTGTGCTGACGGAGAATTGGCTGACCCCCACCGTGCCGGACTAGACCACAACTCCATCGGATTCATTCTTTGTGCTCCGTGCGGACAGAACGGCAGAGTCAAACAAAACCAAAGGTGGAGGAGTGTGTTTCATGGTAAACAGAAAGTGGTGTGATGCCAGGAGCATTTCTACTCTCTCCAGCGGCTGCTCGCCACATCTGGAGTTCCTGAGCATTAAGTGCCGCCCTTTCTATCTGCCCCGTGAGTTCACCTCAGTCATCGCCACGGCGGTCTACATCCCACCCCAAGCGGACACAGGTATGGCTTTGTCTGAATTACATGATGTGCTGAGTTCGCTAGTGTTTCAAAACAAGGACCCGGGCGCAGCCCTCATTGTAGCAGGAGACTTTAATAAAGCGAACCTCGGACAAGTCATGCTGAACATTCACATCATCGTTCCATTTATCTTAATTTTTTTACCCCACCCCCCCGACATATTTCTTGTTTTCCCTACCAACGTGAACAGCGTATATCCACAGGGCCCGGCGATCCACCTACTGGTGATATGAGGGCCTAACAAAAGACGCCTCGCCACTGGTGAGAGCCCAAAGCGCCTCATACGGCGTGCGGCGCATATGGTGAGAGATGCCAAACGCCATTACCGGGAGCGTGTGGAGTCTCGCTTCCACCAGGGCGACACACGGAGTATGTGGCAGGGACTACGCACCATTACGAACTACGAAGCCAGGGACACTGCGCCGATCAATGTCAACTCTGCATTCACCAACGAGCTGAACCAGATCTACACCCTTAATGAGGTCAGGGTAGTGGCTAATGCTCACTACCCCCTGACGACCGAGGACAGTGACATCATCACCGAGAGATCGGTGATCAACATCACGGAGCACGACGTCCAAGCGGCACTGAGGAGACTGAACACAAGGAACGCGGCGGGGCCAGACATCATCACTGGCCGTCTGCTGTGCTAACCAGCTAGCACATGTGTTCACTTCCATCTTCAACGAGTCCCTGGCAAAGTTTGTGTTCCCCCCTTGCTTCCGACCCAACAAATCCACAGAGGATACCATCGCCCACACCCTTCACACTACCCTCAGCCACGTGGACAAGAAACAGGGTAACTATGTGAGAATGCTGTTTGTTGATTACAGTTCAGTGTTTAACAAAATATTGACCAGCAGACTGTTAATAAAGTTGAGGGATCTAGGACTCAACAGCTGTCTGTGTGTATAGGTGTTGGACTTCCTCACTGGAAGAACTCTTGCCAGCAAGACTGTTAATAATCGAGCTAGGGATGCTAGACTCAAACAGTGAATGCTTGGGACCGTCGGTGTCCGCAACTTATAAGTGTGGCACTTCCCTTCTATAGTAAGAGAACTCCTACAGCTTCCCTTCGGCTAGGGCAACAAGTAGGCATAGATGCGTCCCTTTGCAACACCCGATCACCAACATCAACCATCAGGTAGCAACCCCACATTCATAAGTGTGGTACTGCCGTGGCCACCCATCCCGGCTCCTAACACGACCAAGCCATTATTTGAGATCTCCTCTGCTGACGAACACTAGTTGTGGGGTGTTTGTAGCTCCAGCTCCAGGCTAAACTATGGTTTGGCAGTAACCTACCCCCATTTAATGATACCCTCTAATGAGAGAATGGAATTAGGAACATCAAATAGTAAGCTTCATCAGATTTGATAAATCACTATTCCCCTCGCGCAAGAACCTAGCAGCGTAGTGTGTATTTTTACCGATATGAGTCAGCAGCATAAACTACAACCCTATATTACCATCAGTGGAGCTCCCTAGTTGATACGCCAGAGAGGTTCGCTGAAGCCCAGTCCCTGTGTCCACAATCCTCGCTTAGGACAATCACTCCACAATCCTGTCTTCCAATTCAGTCCATGACCAAAAAGGGCTACCCCGCCCCCAGCACCCATCTGATTTTAGAGCAACATACAGCTGTCCAGTCACCTACGACAACTGAGGAAGTTCAGGGTCTCTCCAGAGATCCTCAGGATTTTCTATACAGGCGCTGTGGAGAGCATCCTCACACAGAACATCACATCCTGGTTTGGGAACAGCTGTGTGAAGGACCAAAAAGCTCTTCAGAGAGTGATCCGTACAGCAGAACGCTGCTGCAGGATTGCTCTCCCCCACTTCAGGACACCTACACCAGGAGATGCCGGACTAGAGCAGCGCAGATACTGAAGGACCCGTCCCATCCTGGCAACAAACTGTTCCAACTTCTGCAATCTGGTAGAAGGTTCCACATCATCCGGGCAAGGATAGAGAGACTCAAGAGAAGCTTCTCCACCGGCCCAATGTACATTTCAAATTTTTTTTAAATTTTAAATATGTTCATATTGTCTATTTTGTAAAATGTTCATATTGTCTATTCTTATTTAATTCACGTAATTTACAGAATTCACCTGCTTGCTGCATACAATGCTACTACTGCACATTCACCTAATGTACGTACATAATATATAATGTTCTTCCTCGCTCCCCCTCTCCCCCAATTTTGCACAAGTCGAGGAGCGTGTCAGGTTACATTTCACTGCATGTTATACTTGTATAACTATGCATATGACGAATAAAGAATCTTGAATCTTGAACTATCTTGGACTCATCATGAGATCCCTGCTTTTGCCACTGTGTTGTAAAACTTTATGTTTTACAACTGATAAATATGTCTAATTACTGACTTCAATCCCAGCTTTGGCCCTTAACCAATTCCTGAGAAAATCAATCTCAGGAACCTGATTCTTAGGTATACCTCAATAAAATACCACCCCCACATCTCTGTTTAGCCACTGCTTGCCAGCTGATCTACAAATAGAAGTAAAAATATGCAACCAAATTTAGCATTCTCTATTTATAAGATCCACCTATGCAGTAAAACTGCGCTTGTGCCCCTAGCCTTATTCTTTATACTATAGAAACCATCTACTTTTCTACACAATTCATTATTTTAGAGCTCAACAAAAATGAATTCAGGGATCCATTTTTTGTTTTTGTTTATAATTCATATAGACCATTCGCAAAATATTGTATACATGTTGAAATCATTATGATATATTGGAGGTTCCAGTTATAAAATATCAAAGATTATGGAACAAGTCAAAAGCCTGTGAAACCTTCATAAAAAGACATAATTTAACTCACATAAATCTCCGCACAAATGGGCAAATCTGTGAAGTAAGGAGATATGGGATCCAATTGAGGATATGCATCCAAGTCTAGAAATTTTCATTAGTTAGCACCAAAATGTAGTATGCCAGAAGCTCAGTTGAAGAACATGCGAAATAATACTTCCACGTTATAAAAAAAAATATAAGAAATAGTCCTCATATTAGTCATTTCCACACAGAACCAAGATCCCCAAGCCCAGTACAATACAGACTCTCTTTGAAAATACAAAGGAGCAATGCAAATTAGAAACAATCTCGAAAACATTCTTCACCAAGATCCACTTGAAATGTCAACGCTCCTTTCAGAGTTAAATGTTATATACCGAAAACTATGTGGTGCACATATGTTTGTTTGCAGGATTTCACACAAAAAGATTCTCTTATAATTGAACACCATTATGTATCTTTTTAAGTAATAACTGTTTAAAATTACTTTGCACGCCACTAATTTATATGAGAATAGATTTCTTTCTACGAAGCTCACTCAAGAAAGGAGAAATTGAATGTAGTTATATATGAATAAAATGATTCTAACAAAACACATGTAAGAATCACAAATTCCTGCGACTTATTTTTGATAGATAAGCGAATATAGAAAAAGTAATAATCATGCTTTAGACATTGAACCATCTTTGCAATAACCGCTGTTATCTATGTATCTGTTGTTTAAAACTTCATCATGAAAAAGCCTTATCAATATAAAGTGCTTCCACCAGTACGAAAAAACACCTCCAGGCCAATAAGCTTAAAAGCACCGATGCATTATAAAGGCCATACAAAAGCTCTAAGAAACAACACCACATCCTTCCCCTAGACACAGCTCCTCCTCCATTTTAACGAAGTTGAAGCAAAAATACTCATGATCCAACAGGCTTAACAGTTAAATTCTGCTTCCAATACGTTCTACATAAGTTCTTCAGTCCCCGTGTCACATCGTTCGCCGTATCACTCAAGAGCAATCGAAAACCTTCATCCCCTACTTATCCAACGAACAGTAGCACCACATCCCAGTCAGATGCTGCATTAGACCCCAAAATAAAAAATCTCAGAACCTTATCCATCTCTCATTGACTTGATGTCGATTATGTCGGCAACCTAGCAGAAAAGCGCTCTACTCTGAGCCCCCTCAGACACGAATCTAATATCAGGTCACTTGTAAAAACTGCTTATATCGGATCGAAAACAAGACTATCCTCGTCGTCGAATAGCTTTGTCACGCTCTATTCTCTGAGAGGAGGGCTTGCCTGTTGATGGGTCTCCTAAGCCAGACCTGCCACGTTCTCGAGGTATGAGCATTCATGTTTCTTGTCGCCGTCGGTTCTGTATTGGTCCGACTGGTTGCTCTTCTTTCATGCTCGAGTTTGGTGCACTACCCAACACTGTTTGAAATGTATTGACTGTTGGCTCCATACGGAACGTGTAGGACCTTAGAAGGTTCGACAGGTATGAGAGACTTGCAAAAGTCGCTTGCTGCTTTTGTGTTGATCCTCTACTCAGCTCCCTCTTCACCACGAGTCTGACCGTGTTGTGGTGCAACGTCAGCTTCGCTAGCTAGCGGTCAGCGTTTCACCCACCATGCAAATCCTCGAGTCTTGTTTTCACCACCTGCGGTGCGTCTCCATTACTGCAGCCGCAGCCCCAATCCGTCTGTCGATCTCCGGCTCCCTTCTCCCATCACTCGCGAACAAGACCCCGAGATACTTGAACTCCTCCACTTGGGGCAGGAACTCATCCCCGACCCGGAGTGGGCACTCCACCCTTTTCCGGCTGAGAACCATGGCCTCAGATTTGGAGGTGCTGATCCTCATTCCCGCTGCTTCACACTCGGCTGCGAACCGTTCCAGTGCGAGCTGGAGGCCCTCACCCGATGAAGCCAACAGAACCACATCATCCGCAAAAATCAGAGATGAGATTCTGAGGCCACCAAAGCGAAAGCCCTCCGCCACTTGGCTGCGCCTAGAAATCCTGTCCATAAAAATTATGAACAGAACCGGAGACAAAGGGCAGCCCTGGCGGAGCCCATCACCCACCGGGAACGAGTCCGACTTATTGCCGGCAATGCGAACCAAGCTCTTGCAACGGTTGTATAGGGATCGAATGGCCCGTAGCAATGGGCCAGACACCCCATACTCCCGCAACACCTCCCACAGGACACCCCGAGGGACACGGTCGAATGCCTTCTCCAAGTCCACAAAACACATGTAGACTGGTTGGGCAAACTCCCATGCACCCTCAAGTATCCTGGAGAGGATAAAGAGCTGGTCCAGTGTTCCGCGACCAGGACGAAAACCGCATTGTTCCTCCTGTATCCGAGGTTCGACTAACGGACGAACTCTCCTTTCCAGCACCCTGGCATAGACTTTCCCAGGGAGGCTGAGGAGTGTGATCCCCCTGTAGTTGGAACACACCCTCCGGTCCCCCTTCTTAAAGATGGGGACCACCACCCCGGTCTGCCAGTCCACAGGTACTGCCCCTGATCTCCACGCAACATTGCAGAGGCGTGTCAACCAGGACAGCCCTACAACGTCCAGAGCCTTCAGGAACTCGGGGCGGACCTCATCAACACCAGGGGCTCTGCCACCAAGGAGTTGTTTAACTGCCTCAGTGACCTCGCCCCCGGAAATTGGCGGGTCATTCCCCTCATCCCCAGACTCTGCTTCCTCCTCGGAAGACGTGTCAGTGGGATTAAGGAGGTCCTCGAAGTATTCCTTCCACCGCCTGACAATTTTCTCAGTCGACGTCAGCAGCGCTCCGCCAGCACTATACACAGTGCAGGTAGAGCACCGCTTTCCCCTCCTGAGACGTCTGACGGTTTGCCAGAATCTCTTCGAGGCAGTCCGAAAGTCTTCTAGATCGAAATGTCTCCCAAAATAAGTGCTCTGTTTTACTGTTTAAAAGTTTATAAATATATATATGTTGATCCTTGTTTGTAAATATTTTGTCATAGCTTTAATATTTAAGAGATTTACTGAATGCCATTTTTCTTTTGATTGTGGAAAAGAAAACATAATTCAGAAACGGAGTTTTTGGAACTGGGGACAAAATTACCCAGATGGATATATTTTCTTGTTTCACAACATTTTCTTCAGTTTGAGTTGCTGTGGTAATTCTGCAGACTGTAGCCGTTGCAGACCTACAACTGTAGATCCTGAAATCATCCTACTCCTCACTACACTGTCACTTAGTTGAAACTGGAAAGTTGTTTCAGATGTTTACATTTTATTTTACACACTTCATTTAATGTTGCATAATGCAGTGTTGTTTCCCTGTTTAAGCTTTGCCTCGTTGAAGGCTTTTGTTCAAGTTGTTAAAGCAACACAATTTTTTTGTATTTACACTTCATATTAGTTCTTGTGTACCAGGTTTCCATTGTAGGTCAAGGATCTTGAGTGTTATAAATGTTAAAGTGTATGTGCAAACAAATGTGAAAAGGTTCTAAGGTTGTCACCTGTACTCAAGTTAAGTGCTGGATTTTTGGTCTTAGCATTTAATTAAGAATATTTTGAGATTTGCTATATGCATTTTTTTTTATTGTAAAATTTATTATATAATAGAAAACTTATAATTCTGAATCAGATTTTTGTAACTGGGAACAAAATCGTTTTTACCTTTTTGTGTCACTTAAGTATTTTCTGTAATTGCATTACATGCAGTGATTTTTAAGTTGCTGTGGTAAATCTGCAGTACTGACTATAATCACAAGTTGTATTGAATTTGATATCTTACGGCATACTACAATGTCACTTTGTTGAAACTCGGAAAGTTGTTTCCAATGTTTAAATTTTGGTCATGCACTTTAAGCATTTAATATTTCCTTATGCAGTGTTGTTCCCTGTAGAAGCTTTGCCTTGTTAAGGCTCACCGTAAATAAAGTTGTTGATGCAGCACCCTTTTTTTGCATTTACACTTTATGTCTCTGTCATTTAAGCAGATCTGAACGATTAGAATGAAAGCGCTATATGACACGTGTCGGGAAAACCGTTGCAAGTGAGATTTTCCACATTAAAATGGGTTCTGGAGAAAGTCACTTATTTGGGACAATCAGAAAGCGAGTCCCTGTCTAAAAGGATTCAGCGAGGTAATCCAGTCTAAATTCTTTTTCTTTTTGAAATGGTGTCATATTGCTGACGGTGAGAAACTTAATGTGACAATAGATTCCACTATCAGAAATGATTGAAAAAATGGGAATCTGACTGGACTGGTAGGAGTTGACTGACTTGACTGACTTAACGTCAACATGTGAGGTTGCACCTCCAAAAGTTGTTTCTATGTGTGTTTCTTTGTTGCAGCAGCAGGACTAGACCAGAGGGGAAACCTTTGGATTACACCTTTGGAGTGTGAACTCTAAATTTAACCTTGTCGCTATAATTTTTCTGTCTTTGAATTCACCAGCAGTGTGTTATTCATGACCTAGAATGCACTGTGAGAAAGTGTGTATACACCTTTTTTTTTCCTTTTTTTTTTTTTTTGCCTGTCCTATTTGGCTCTTTTGCAGTCAGAATTATTGTCTAAAGGCGAAGGAAGATGCCCAACGGATTTACTTTACCAAATAGACCATCCCAGTCTTGCCATAATGGTCTATTTGAATCACCTTTTATTGTTTATTTTATTTTATTTTCACTTGCTAAATATGGGACAGACTTGACTGGGGAAAAGAAAGAGGGAAATAAAAACAGTGGGGAAGAGGGACGGGGATGAAGGGCAAAACAACAACAACAACAACAACAACAACAACAACAACAACAACAACAACAAAATAAGCAGACAAAAAATACATATATCAATCATCTGGATCACCTGTTGAGAAATTTAAAAAAAAAGGAAAAGCAAGCAGAAGAAAAAAAAAAAAGAGCAAGATAATAAACAACTCACAATGATCTATAACATCGTTACTATTTATAACAGCCCACAGTGTGCTTTGAGGTAGGAGCGAAAAAGGGTGTAGTTTGTGTGTGTGGGCACCCGTGTGTACACCTGTGAGCATGGACGCGCTTGTATTTAAAACGTTCCTTCATGTAATGATCTGCTAGAGCAGGGGTCGGCAACCTTTCTGATGACGAGTACCATCTAAAATTTCCTCAGAAGTCAAAGTGCCATATGATTGCATTAGCAATAATTTGAATAACGCTCTATATTAACAGTTACACACTATATAGAACCACTTTATAGAATTATAATTGTTGGCAGATGTTGGCAGCTGTCAGCGAATAGTTATCAGCTATTTGGAAACAAAAAAAAGACACTTTTTATCCATAACAGCAAATGAACTGTACAACAGAAAATACAAATCGTTAGCTTCATAGCATAAGTGCCTAAGTCATTTTTTTGTGTTCTGTGTTTCAGACGGACAGGATGATGCAGCAGTGGTAGGGGAGTAAAGTTAGGCAAAAATCTCAATTTGACCAAAAAATGACTTAGGCACTTATGCTATGAAGCTAACGAAATGCTATTTATGGTCTCCTCACAACAGTGATAAGAAAAATAAACTGAGCCAATATGGCATGTTTGTTAATACATATGTTAATATGATCTCTGGTCTCACACTCCCACGAGTGTCCATCATTCAGACGGCTACCTGAGAACACTCATGTGAGAGAAAATCTGCTCACACAGATATGTAGACATACATATACCAACAAGACTGTACATCACTGTCACAACAGTGTTTGTTTTCATTCAAAGGCTTTATGGCTTTAATACCTGGTGGGTCGGTCTCTAGTCAAAATGCCGATTTTTTGTCCCAGTCCAGCCCTGGGCACAACACACAGTGAATTAATCTGAGCAGGTGCATTAAAAAAAAATAAATGGCCGGGCCAGCGGTGCACATGGCAAATTAGCTCGCATAGACACATTATTTGTGCCGCTTCTTAATGACGGTATCTTAGCTAACAACCCCAACTACCAGATTCAACTTGTAATTGGCTAAAAATAACTATATTAAAATAGCTTCAGGAGCTGTCCGCTCAGCGCAGCATCAGCACAACAGAAATACACGGATACATCCGTAGACTCGAGACAGAATTCACAATGTGTTTTCAGGACTTTCAGGTGTTTGGACCAATGTTTTCTTTTCTGATCAAACCAGAAAGCTTTAATGAGCAGCTGGGTTTGTCTCGCATTAACTGCCGGAGTTAAGGCTAGTTAATGCAACATCAAATTGCGGCTGATAGAACTGAAAAGCTCGACTCTGTGGGGTCAAAGTTTGCAGAACTACAAACGCAGCTGGAATCCATAGCTGTGCGTGTTGATGGAGCTGCATTTTCACCTGCTGGACATCACTGCCTGAGAAGTTTAACTGTCTTCAGAACATTGCAGAGGCCTTATTGACAGTATTTGGCTCTACATGTCTGTGTGAGCAGGTTTTCTCTCACATGAGTCCTCAGGTAGCCTCTGAATGCTGGACACTCGGAGACCTGTGTCTCTGAGTGGGAGACCAGAGATCAGATTAACATGTGTGTCTCTGTATTAACAAACATGCCATGTTGGCCCAGTTTATTTTACTTATCATTGTTGTGAGGAGGCCATAGATAGCATTTGTATTTTCTGTCGTACAGTTCATTTGCTGTTATGGATAAAAAGTTTCTTTTTTTTTGTTCCAAAATAGCTGATAACTATTTGCTGACAGCTGCCAACATCTGCCAACAAATATAATTCTATAAAGTGGTTCTATATAGTGTGAAACTGTTAATATAGAGTGTTATTCAAATTATTGCTAATGCAATCATACAGCACACTGACTTCTGAGGAAATTTTAGATGCACTCGTCATCAGAAAGGTTGCCGACCCATGTCTTACAGTTTGTTTCAGTCTTTCCTAAATTACTCCAAATGTCCCTGTGTCCTCCTTTTCCTTTCCCTAGGTAAAGCTACCAGCCTTTTTCTCAAGACTCATATGATTTGCACACAGTGGTGTTTCAGTTGCAGGACCAGACTTCAAGTTCTTGTCATGGATCGCTGTGTGGCAGGCAGGAGGAGGACCCAAATTGCAAAACTCACAGACTTGGGGATGAACTCAAAAATCACAGCTTTAATGCTGGAGAGGCAGAACGTAGGAAATACAAAACTAAACTGGGAAAACTAAATACAAAGCTCGCCAAGGAACAGGGAGGAACACACACAACATGAGGGAGAACGCGACACAGAACTGAGGGAGACGCAGACATAAATACACAGAGGGTTAACGAGGGAAGTGGGAGCACACGGGGAACACAGGTGACACTGATAATCATAACGAGACACGGCAGGAGTGAACACCACACTGGCGGGAGACGGGCAAAGTAAAGCAGGAAGTACAGAGGTTCAGACAGGAGGAGAGAGAGCACGGGGAGAACACAGACATAACGGGCTGGGGAAAACATAGAATAAACACAAAGAGAGACGAGGGCTCATGAATACACAGAGGGGCACACAGGGGGTAAGAGTCACGAAGGGAAAACACTTAGGGAACAACACACCAGGGCAACTCAGGAAACATGGCCTAAATAAGGAACAAAATACAAAAATACATGAAAACTAAGAATACTGGGCCCACATGGCCCAGGACCATGACAGTTCTTGATATTTAGCGATCTTAAAATTATTAATAAACTAATGGATTAATAATTAATCCATTCTAGTGTAAATAGCTTTCACAGGTTACTCCAGCCCTTTAAATCTAACAGACTCTTGAGGCCTATTTTTCAGGTCCCAAAAATGAACCCAGTTAATTACCAAGTGCACCGACTAAGAAAGGCGCTGCAATAACAGGTGTGGCTGGTAGGACTGGTGCGGCAAGCCTACGCAGGCTGCTCTTATCAGAGGTGGCAGGGAGACACCTAGACTGTGAGGTAGTTAGAACTGGGGGACCCCTCTCATGCACATTGGCTCCATCTGAACTCTGCATTGCCTGCTAGGTAACACTCATAGGATCAAAGATTAGGACTTAAAACAGAGAGCTGATCTAGACTCCCTGTACTGGGGTGCTGGTCCTGCAGAGTGACACACTCTTTGTTATTTGGACATATAACTCTTGATGCTCTGCCACTATTCAGAAAAAACAAACAACTGAGGCTATCTGTAAAGAATATTAAAAACCACAGTATCACTGTAGTCATATTAAAACAGAACTTGGGCAGAGTATTGATTAAGTAGACACCATGAATATAATATAAATATAAATTATGCACACTGATAATCCTGGAAAATGTTTCAGTAAAGGATGAGCAAAGGTCACATGCATTAATACAATTTTTACACTTACATTATAGCACCAAAACATAGTATAGAAGGCATCTACAATCTATTTGTTAAAAGAAGATGAAGAGAACCCCATTGAATACTGATATTATTTCATTTCAGGGCTTTTGCTGCCATTGGTTACAATGTTTCATTCTGCAGTGTTTCTCTCAATTTGCTTATGTGCACAGTTTTTCAGCAACATTAACTTTCCCATCTTACATAATAATTGGGAATGCCTACCTACTCTCATGGACATCATCAGATTTTCAGCCAACCCACAAGTCTGTGGATTTGAAATTTAATTTTCCTAATGCTGCATTGTGCACACTTGATCTAATCATTGGGCATTAACAAATGTTTACTGTTATGCTGTTTCCAACCCCAATATCATAATAATATGGAAATTGATAATTATTCTGTCATACACACAGCTTCCAGCAGACATGGCTTTATTGAATACCTCAGAAGGATGTGGGTATCTTTCAGAAACAATTTACCTAATATTGCTTTTCTCCCCTCAGATTATTTGTGTGGGCCAGGGGCAATATTAGATTGAAATGTTAGAGTATTGGGTTTGAAAAGGGTTAGGGCTGCAGCTGGATGTTAAATTATGTCACAGTGAGTTGACTTCACATCACAGGGTTGAAGTCAGTGCACGATAGACAGTCCGCACAGTGCCTTTTTATTACTCCAAAGCCTCATGTTCAGCATGTTCAGGAAAACTGGAAAAAGTGTTAAGTTTATATTGCGTTATGTACATAGTACCAGTAGACTAAGACAGTTGCCGCAACACAAAGTCTGGCAGAAATAGGGTCAGAGAGGAGTAGCTATCTGCCCCAGTCAGCTAGAGGCTGAAGGCAAAGAGAGGAGAGACATGACAGAAAAATCGGTTTTGTCAGTTAATATGCTAGCCATAAGCTTTTCATCATGGAAATGGGTCTGAAAGCCATGAAACTCAACTGGTTAATCTCCCGTTACAGGTTATCTTCTCATGCACCTCTTGACATTTTGAAGATTGTGTTCATGTAAACAAAAAAAAAAGTTTTAATGCACTACAGAAATGTATTTCAGGACATTACAACATAATCTCCAAAAGTTGATTCTGTTCATCTGGACGTAGCGTTTTGTAGGAGAAACATTTCGTCAGTCATCCAAGTCACTTCTTCAGTCTGAGCTGACTGCAGGCTTCCCCAATCTTATAACACTCTAAAAAGTAATTCATCAGGCCTTTTACCACCACTTGATTAAATCCATGGTTGCAAGATAAAAAAAAAAAAAATCAAATTTACTGATTAAGATAGAGGTTCTAAGTTGCAAATTTTATTTTTTGGGTTGTGTTGAATTAATAATTTTGGTAATTACATCAAATTAATTTTGAATGTAATATTAAATTAAATCCCAATATTAATGTGTTCAAAACAAAATTCAAGTTGCAATTACTCAAAGAAATTGAGTAATTGCAACTTGAAATCAGAGGTTACAATGGAGAAAATATAAGTTATTTTTTCTCCATTTTTTTCTCCATTCAAGTTCCCTCCCCTACCCACTTAACGTGCCCGGGAAAATTCACATATTAATATTGTGCTTGCATGGCTTGCAAGCTTATGTAAAATAAATTTCAAGGTAAGTAACATTAAATTTACAATTAACAGTTCTACTAAAACAAAGCATTTGTGTTAGTCACATTGGTGGATTTGTGTACGATGTTATGCTGATGCAGTTGAGGAAATATGCGCTACCACATTAATCAATGAATCAATCTTTATTTATAAAGCACTTTTCATATAGAAAAAATGTAGCACAAAGTGCTTTACATAGTTAAAAGCAGCCCACCCCACCCTCCAACTCACTCCCCACACTCTCAATACACATATATCCCCCCACCC